>NW_005843328.1:20773-32171 GCF_000455745.1 Alligator sinensis | reverse complement strand
CCCCCAGCCCCTACTTACCAGCTCCGAGTCTGGCTGCAGCCACCTCAGACAGTCCAAATCACCAAAGCTCTCTGAATCTTCCTGAATTTGGAAAAGATTCAGAGATCTTTGAATCAATTCAGACCTTTTAACTGATCCACTGATTTGATTTAGATTCAGAGATTTGGCCACCCAATCGGGCTGAATTTCCTCCGAATCGAATCACCACCCGAAGCTTCGCACAGCCCTAGCAGGAAGCGGGGAATGGGGATGTGGGTCATGTAACAGGGCAAGGACATCCCTGTTTCTTTGATGTTACAAAGTTGCAAGCACAGGGAGAGTTAGGTCAGAGACAGGGCAAAGTTAATTACTTAGTATATACAGCTGGGAAAGGGATGGCACCCAGGGTGAATGTTAACTGATTAGGAGCCAGCAACTACTTAAGTCCCTGGCAAGGGGTTTTCCTTTGCCCCTGGGGCATGGTGTGGAAAGATTCAGTGGGGACACCAGGAGCAACGGACTCAGTGCTGGAACAGCTTGCTGATAAGACTGGCTGACCAGGCGGAGGTAACCACGGCGAATGGCAAAGCAAGGAGGTGAGGAAGAGAGGGGAAACTTACCGACTGAGAGATGGTCCCATGGAGAAAGGATCCATTGGTCCTTGCAAGAAAGAGAAAAGAGAATGGGACTGCAGTATTGCAGACTGGCTCGGGGGAGTGGGCTGCATGGTGGTGGAGGGTGAAAGGAAGACTGAGCTATGAGTACAGTTGGGATTCTCCACAACCTGTGAGGGATTTACTAAGAAACCAATTTTCTTTTATCCTGCTTCTGGGTGATTTACTACACCCTCTCTATTTGGAGAATTAACTTCTTGTTGTTCCATCATTCCGAAGTGTGGCAGGAGAGCCCCAGGGAGAGAGATTTCATTATTCACCCCCATCTGGCCACAGGGCAATTAGTGAAACAGAAGTATGGTTAATACATATGGTCGAACATAGGCATACCTATGCCTAAATGATCCCTGACCAGCTGCTGTCCAACCTCTTCTTGAACACCTCCAGTGAAGGGATGGAGAGTCTACAAGTTTCCTAGGTATAGATTTTACTGCATCACTGTCTTAACAGTGAAGAAGTTTTTTTCTGATATACAATTGAAACATACTTTGCTGCAAATTCAAGCCATTTTTCCATGTTCTACTCTCTGCAGAAAGAAAGAAAGAAAAGGTGCTTTCCTGCTTCTTTATGATATTCCTTCAAGTATTTGGAGACTGCTATCATGTCCCCTCTTAATCCCCTCTTAATCCCCTTTTCTGCAACCTGAACATGCCTAGTTCCTGCAACCTCTCCTCATGTGACTTGTTTTCCAGCCCTTTAACATCTTAGTTGCCCACTTCTGGACTCACTCTACCTTCTCCATGTCCTTTTTAAAATATGGAGCCCAGAACTGTACGCAATGCTTCATGTAAGACCTGATCAGTGATAAGTACAGATCTGTTGTCACCTCCCATGTCTTACATCTAATGCTTCTATTGATGCATCCCAAAACCACATTAACCTTTTGTGCAGCTGCATCATGCTGCAGACTCGCATTGATTTGATGATATACCAAGACTCCCAGATCCTTTTCAATAGTGCTGCTATCCAGCCAGGTGTCACTTTTTTAATATATATTTTTTTCTTATTCTTCCTGAGGCGTAGCACCTTTCATTTGTCCACATGGAACTTCATCCTGTTAGCTTTAGCCTAGTTTACCAATCTGTGGAGATCTTTCTGAATGGTACTCCCATCCTGAAACATTTATAATCGTTTCCACTTTTGTGCCAGCTGCAAACTTGCTTCAGAAGCCTTCCATGTCAACATCCACATAATTAATAAGCAAGATGAACAGTACTTGGCTCAGGACAGAACTTTGTAGCACTCCACTTGAAACCTCCTGCCATTGTGACATGGACCCATTAATAATTTCCCTTTCCTTGAAGCTATTGAGCCAGTTATCTATCCACCTTGTAGTAGTTTTATCTAGATTCTAGCCCATGATTCTAATTTATGTAGAAGGTTTTGTGGGGACCATGTCAAAAGCCTTGCTGAAGTCCAGATACACTGTATCCACTGCATTTCCTTCATCCACCCAAGTAGTTACTTTGTCAAAGGAAGAGAGCATGCTTATCTGACATGATTTGTTTTTCATGAATCTATGCTGACTGTTTTTGTCCACCTTTCCTCCTCCAGATGCTTGCAAATGGCCTTCCTTAAGATATGCTCCAGTAAATTCCGGGATATTGAGGTGAGGCTAACCAGTCTGTAGTTCCTCAGGTCCTCCTTTTTGCCTTCTAAAATGCAAACATCTCTTTGAAGTTATAGTTTATTATCTTTGCTGGACAATAGACCTTGCCCTTGACACAGGCATTTTAAGTTACTAAAAGATAAATTTAGTAATTACAACAATATGAATAGAGATACATTTGTAACCCTAAAGAAAAAGGAGGAGAAAGGGGACTACTTTGTATCTCCAGGGAAAGAAACAGCTTGAACAGAATATCCCAACAGAGGGAGAGAGTGCACTACTTTGGAAAGAGCCACTTGCAGCTCAGTTTTTAAAAGGAAGCTAGGATTAGAGTAAAATTGTGAAAAGTAAATGGTTTATTTAGGCTTAGATCCTCAAAGGTCATTAGGGATGGCATTTAGTTTTTGGAGTCACTAACATTTAGGCTCCCCAAAGCCAAAAATATTAGCAACTCAGCCTACCTTCATGAAAGGGTTCCAAACCATGAATCCCAAAGGGACAGAGTATACCAAACTTCTTTATTTTCCTCTTTAATGCAATTTCTCTTATCCATTGTCTATTACTAATTCTTCATTCACATTCTCCCAATTCTCTGATCCTGATTTTTTGGTTAGGAACTAAAGTTTCATGATAGGGGTAAGCTGGGAGCCCTCACTGTCTTCTGTAGCAAGGGATACCTAAATCTTCCTAGTTCCCTTATGAACACATTTTCATTTTCAGGAGAACTGGGCAACTGGGATATCTCAGGAACAATGCATATAGGCATGCAAGCCCTCATGAGAAATAGAAGTTTGTAAATTAATGTTGTCTGCCTTGCAATCCAGAAACTTGCATGTCCATGGAGTCTCTCCATTCAGTAGCTGACAAGTAATTACAGGCAATTCTTCTGCATTCATGATGGTTTTCTTGTATATACTTCTACACAGTGACTATACTTTGAAATGATATATTTGTCTTTGAGGAAGAATAAAAGAAACATCAGTTTACTTTGTAAAGGGAAAAATCCCCACTTTGTGCAGGGAAATGTGACAAAACAATCTTTCAACTTTTTTTTTAGGAAGTGTAACAGGTTCAGAGTTTCTTACTACAGCTGATTAGGCGTCCTTGGCCAAGCTGATCCCTAGGTTTCATTGTATCATATTGTTATTGCTATGCAGTGTAATACCCTTTCAATGCATCCCAGGGTGGGGAGGAGGGGGAGGGAGGGGGACAGACAGGGGAGAATCTTTAAACAAAAATGTGAATTAACATTATCTACAATTGCTGAGATAAATGAAGCAGATAAGAGAATAACATCAGAAATCCACCGCCACTCCCAATCCCATAGCTCCCAGTACTTAACGAGATTCATTTTAATATAATGGGCAAGGATGAGCCTGAGAAGGAGGAGGCATGAAGAAGAGAAGGAGGTCCTGCTTCACAATGGATACTATGGCTAGGTACAGATGGTCAGAAAGCCCAAGGCTGAATCAGTTCAGTCTTTGCAGGTTAATCTAAACTGCACAGATTCAATTGAAACAGAAGTGAACAGACATTTACCTTTGCTTCAGGAAATGCAGCCACATACTTGCAGTGGCTCAAGCCGGAAGCCAGGGGCCACTAGAGCATAGCTCTATGGCTTTGTGTTCACTTCCTCTTCCTGCTTCCAGGTGCCTCTGGGATTTTTAGTCCACAATTGCAGCCCGCAGTAAGTTTGAGGCAGGATAGGGGGGTTTCCCAGCCCGCAGTAAGTTTGAGGCAGGATAGGGGTGTTTAACCCTTCTCCCTGGCCCTAGACTGGAGCTGGGGCTTGCCTGGGGGGTGGGCAGCCCCCCTCCCAGTCTGCGCTGCATCCCTAGCTAGACCTGCTAACCCTCACCCCCTTGTCAGCCAGCCTTCACTACTCCATCTAGGGAGCAGAGGGGCAGGGTCAGCCCAGGGCCAGAAACCATGCCGGGGGACTGTGATTTAATTTGAACCAGGAAGGGACCTGGGACAGAAAGTTCATAAACTGGTTTGGCCCAAGTCAGTTAAGTCTGGTACTACATTCAACCAGGTTTATAGTAAACCAGTTTCAGCCATTTTGAAACTGGTTTATGTGCACTGAGCTTCTGTTGTTACAGGTTTAAACCAGTTTCTGATCACTTAAACCGGTTTGTGTGTGACTTCTGTCCCTAGGAAGCATCAGAAAGTGAAGGACTGGAAGGTATAATGGGCACCAGGGAGTAGTCAGAAGCATGTGACACGAAGTGCAGACCTCCTTGTGTACTGGGGTTATGGTGTCAGAGCTGTCCAGGTTTCTGACTTCAGCTCAGAAGTATAGGTTCAAGTCTTGCACTGAACTCATGATAAAGCCCCTACCTTTCCTCTAAGTTGGACAACTGGAAATAGGATGTGATGTGATACAAACTCTGTGACTTATTTGCATGCCACTGGATACAAGAACTGCAATTCTAGACTATTATTATTATTATTATTATTATCTCCTCAATATTAAGCAAGGTGAAATATGTGAACATGACTATACTTTTGAGGCAACTCTGTAAGGATACAGAAAGTAGAGAAAAGGTGTTATAACAGAAGTTGACACTTGATGGCAGTAGAACATAGGGAGCGAGAGGGAGGAGAGGAGAGACTAAGAGGAACATGTGTAAAAGAAAGTGTGATTTGGAAAGAGAAAGAGAGAGAAGTCAATGAAGACTGCATATCTGTGGCCTGAGGAATCAGAGGGCTTTCACATTTCTTTCCACTTGTGATTATATTTCACATTCCTACAACACGGGTGTCACACAATCCGGGATAGCTCCTCCTGACTGATACAGCTTGTGCATGCCATGAAGCCATTTGAAAGTGGACAAAACAAATTCAACATAAGGGACTTTCATTCAGTAATATGAAGGGCACACAGATGGCCCACATCAGCTAAAGATACCTAAGTGCTCCTTACGCTTGTAACCTGTAAAAAGAATTTATGAAGTATTTATGAAGATTTAAAGTCCTGTGCCCCCCTACTGCACATGCTTAGTCTTGCCCTTCTGAGTATGGTCAGAAAATTGTACTAGGTCAGTGATGCTGCTATAATGATCCTGTTCCTTTAAGCTATCCTCTTGACTGCTGCAAGTCCTTGAAAGTGTGGTAGGAGCACATCAAACTGTCTTTAAATGGCATTGTATCCCTCTTCATATGATGTGAATCACATGTTCAAAGCTTCCTAGAAAAATGTAAGGTCAGCATGGTTCTTTGGATACAAAATAACCTTCTTCTTTGCCTGCCTATGTTCTTAGACCCACAAGGCTACAACGTACAACCCTGAAACATGGAAGACACTGAATTTTGCCATTTGAAATGGAAACTTCACAACATGAGAAAAAATAAGAAGGGCACATTTGTGCCTGGAAACTTTCAAAGAACATTTTTTCCAACTATTTAGTTGGTCTAATAAAAAGACATCACATCTACCCAAAGAACCTTGTCCGCCTGTGTCCTTAGACCAACACGGCTACAACCAACAACCTAGAAAAGCTATGTATAGAGATGTATAGACAGGCAATGTCACTTTCAAGAAAGCATGATCTATCATTTCCAATTAAAGTCTGAGATAAGCAAAGTTGACAAGATGATGTTCATTTTGAAAATCAGAATTGTCCCTTTCTATGTTAACGGAATAAGAACATGCGATACATAATGGAGACCAGGGGCAGCCCTGGATCAAGGAGCACCCATAAAGTGTAAAGGACACTAGGGAATAGCAGAAGATGAGGGAAGGGGAAGGAGTAAGCAGTACCATAACTGAGGGAGGGTGACAGGGGCAGCAGTCCAGGGTGCAACCTTTGAGATAGAGAACTTCATCTGATGGCTAGCTTTGGCACCCATAATTGCCCCATGTGTTGCATCTGCCCAGGGCCCTGAGCTGTGCTATTAATCATTTAGGGATAAACATGCTGTATAATAGGAGAAGGGGTGCTGGACCTGGGGGAAGGTATAAGTGTTGTGTATAATGGAGCCAATATATTGCTGTCACTCCTGATTTGTGAGTTTGAGTCTTACTCTTGATTTATGCTATAGGGTGCCCTCAGTCAACCCAGTTCTCAGTAGGTATTTGTTTCCTCAGCAAAAACGACCTGAAGGCAGCTGATTATGGTACTGTCCACACTACTCGCATGAATGCTTCTAGCTGCTAGAAACTGATACACTGTCACTGTGCCTATGCTCAGGCTGACTTTTTACCTTTTTATGAAGCTGTACATTTAGTACAAGGACACAGTTAAGGCTAATGAATGAGACTAGAAGATACATTTAAGTCAACACTGCAGAAAAACAGTGTATAAAGAGAAAAAGAATCTTAAGGAGAAGTACAGACATTTGGGGAAGTTAATCAGATTTAAAATAACTGCTTGATTTAAATTTATCTTATCCCAGTGCCGCCCTTTAACTTACAGACCTGGTCTCAGTGATCAGAAATCAATCTAAACCTGTAACTGTACAGAAGTTTCATGCAATGGAACCAGTCTAAAAATTATGGAGCTCAGTTTAAAATAAACCTGGATCAATGTAGTATCAGTAGTATCAAACTGACTCAATATAGGCTGGGGAAAACCTAGATGCCAGCCCCATCCTCATCCCCATCTCCATTTCCAGCCCTAGGGTTGTGCTTTTCACACCCCCTGCTCACCCCAGGCTATTTTTTATACCCTTGCTCCTCCCCCCCACAACCAGCCATCCCTCCCAACCCCCAACCCACAAGCCACTCCAGGAGCCAAGCAAACAAGTGCTGGTGGGGGGGAGGGGCAGAAGGGATGGAGGTATAGATTCCTTGCAGGGGGTCAGGGGCAAAAAAAGGCCTCTGGTCCCCACAAATTGCACCCAAAGGTCCCGTGAGCCTGCCTGATCCTGCCAGACCATCTCAGATCCCAGAGTGCCTGCCAACCACCTCAGCCATGGGTCATGCCTGCCCATCCCCTTTGCAGGTCATGTCTGTCTCCCACAGCCTACCTGTTCATCATGCCTGCCCCCCCCACCTGTGGGTTGCACCTGCCCCTCACCCCACCCATGGGTCACATTTGACCCCCACTTTCCCCTGGGGGACTCTAATCCACTCTCAGCCTACTTGCCCCCCAACCCTTGTGCTAGCCTTCCCATCATGACCTACCTGATATAGGGCAGCCATTTTGAACTAATTTAACTTCCTCCTATTGCTCCTGAATGTTTGTACTTAGCCAAAGGGAATAATCAGAAGAGAACACATTAGATAGGTAGATTCAGAATACATAATTTCCGTGCCATAAGAATCCAATTTTTTCCACCTTAGTTTCTATTGCAGCTTATCTCCTGCATTAACACATGTCTGTCAACATAGGGACTTGTTACAGCTTGCATTATGAGTTGCACAAATGTTGATTAGTGTTAGTGCTAGGTTGGAGTCAAACCTTCTCTGACTGTCCCCCATCTGCACACCTGTGACTTGCCACTAGAGGCCTGATGAGCAGAGGCAGGACTAGGAGCTGTAGCTGTGAGTTGCCACTACAGGGGTTAGCCATGGCAGGCTTCTATCCCTGCTCTATGGGTGGGGGTATGAGAAATCCTGGGAAACTGGAGTTCAACTTGGATGGCACATCTATGGGTAGTGGTCACACCTTAATGGAAGAGGATCTGAGTAGTGTGGATCAGAGATGATCCTGCTCTGGAGTGGTGTAACATTGAGCCACATAATGTCCACATTTACACAAGATGCTGACTGCGCAGTAGCTCGTGACTACTGCCGGTAGAGTTGTGTAGCAGGAGATGTGATGCGATGCTACTGCACAGTAGTAATAAGCTACTACAAAGTTAGCATCACAAAAAGCCTTTTGGCAATGCTATTATGCAGTAACTCTGATCACTGTGGAGTCATTTAGTACTTGTTTATACATACACAACTATTAAATGATTGTGCAGTAATGACTGCACAGTCAGCATCTCGTATAGACATGACCAATGAGTGTTTAAGACCACCTTAAGGTGTTTATGGGCAGACAATTTAGAGGGTACGAGCTCCAGGAGCTGCCCAAAATTACCATATAACAAGGCCCATAAAGACAATTGGGAGTGTCCTTCTGCCATACAAGTTGCACATGGGATTGAACATCCTGAAATGAGGAACCTTTATTCCAGAATAAGAAAAGCCTGCCCATAGGATGGCTTTCCATTAGCCCATTTAGATGTGTAAACTACACATATGTGACATATTCAGCAAATACCCTTCTCCTGCCCTTTGTTCAAGCTGAATTTGCATACTTGCAAAGCAGTTTCACCACAACAGAACTTCCTTACTCAGGAGAATCATTCCATCACTAGAATGCAATATGAAACAAGAAGAAAGAAGCAAAATTTAACATCCTGCCCCTGTCCCCCACCCACCAAGCATTAGTCCTTTTCCTGCTCATCAGGCCTCCAGTGTCAAGTTACAGCTGTTCGAGTAGAAGACAGTCAGAGAAGGTTTCTAGATTATAGAAGGTGGGACTGCTCTAAACTCCAAGCTAGTACTAACACCAGTCAACATTGGTGCTACTCACAGGCCCTATGTAACTAGGTGTAACAAGGCCCTATGTTGACCGACATGTGGTAATACAGGAGATACCCATTGTTGGACTGGATTTTGGACCCAGCACCTATACGTTTGTTCCAGGAAGGCACAACCCTCAGACCAACCACAACACCTTCCAGTTGATAATAGGTGAATTTATTGATACAGAGTAAAAACAAAAAAAACAACAATACAAACAATCAAACAATTCTATATCTACCAATCCTAGGGCTGCCATCAGAGTCAAAGTACATCTGGTCAGGATGCAGGCTTCACTTTGAGGCTTCTCTCTTAGGTGTCAGCAGTCTGGAGGTGGAATGCCAAGGCCCACAGCCCCCCTCCAGTGGGGTGCATGAGATGGGCTACTAGTATGCCCTTGGTCCATGGTGGCCTCGGGGACCCTTCCTGGGGGGACAAGGATGGGGATCCCTCTCAGGGAGGAGAAGGAGGGACCTGGAGGGATGGGACAGACCCTTTGTTAACCTGAAGCTTCTGCTTTTGTATTCTCCTTCCCCCTTGATGACTCCTGATGACTCTTCATCCATGGGTATCTCTGGTTGGCTGTCTCTCTGTGGTCACACATCCATGTAGCCTCCGGGCCTTCTCCTAATTTGGTCTGTTCTCCCAAAACTGGGACTTAACTCCCCTGCTCTCTGAGGCCTTGTTGCTGGTATCACTTATTTTGTGTTATGGGACAGGATGGTACATACTTCCTTTGGTTCCCAGGTTGTTTCCTAGACTGTTTTATAGTTTCATAGTTGGTAGGGTTGGAAGGGACCTGAGCAGACCATCAAGTCCGACACCCTGCCATGGCAGGAAAGAGTACTGGGGTCGAACCAGTCCTTGTTGTCCTTGTTGTGTTAGACAACCCATCTACTTCTAGGACCATGAGAAGCTGTGTGTGTGTCTCTCAAGCTCTTTAGCCCCTGCTGCCCATCTTAATTCCTTATAATGCATATATCTATACCTATAAGCCAATTCCAAAAAAAAATCCCAGGCCTTTAAATACCATTTCTAAGCCAACACCCATCAGACACCTCTGAGGTAAATAGACTGATCCAACTTTTATCCAAACCTAATTTGCTTAAAATGAACTTTTCCACCCAGGAGAATTTATACTGTTCTACAATTCTCCTGTTCAATATGAAGTTTCATTTCTACCTGGGAGAAATTTTACAATCTTTACATTCTCCATTGCCTGAGGAAGGGTGAATGAGCCTGAATGCTTGCAAATAAATATATTTTTTTGCAACTATCTAGTTGGTCTAATAAAAGATATTGCCTCTACCCCAAAACTTCTGACTGCTTTTGCCTTTAGACCACCATGGCTACAACCTTTATCCTCCTCCCACCCCACCTTCATGCAGTCACATGTTTAGGATTAGCTGGCCATTTTCTTACTATTCCTAGCACCTAAAAATGCTGTGTGTCCTATATGGCCCAGCACAGCACAAACTGGTCTCTGCTCCATTGTAATACAAAGTATCTGAACTCATGTGCCCACAGCAGGAACTGGAAAAGGTCATCCAAGATGTCCTCCCTGAGCTAGTCCCCATAGATCTTCAGGAGCACCATCTTGACCTGATTCAGCAGTATATTGGCCAGGCAAATCATACTTCTCTCACATACTAATACAGGCCAGAGGAGATGTACATTTTATTACAGAAGTCCAAGCCTAACATACCAGAAGGCACAGAGGGTGGCAAAAAGCAGTCACAGCCAGGGGCAGTCCAGGAAAGTCTAGAAGAATGTCTTTTCCTGTTCTGATCACAGAAGAGGAAGGCTGTGGATATTGCCATATCTAAGCAGTAAACAGGGTGGGGCAGTATCTAGGGCCCATGCAACCCTCTTGGTGATGGGCAGCTTGTACAGACTCCATGAGGGAGGGTCTATCTCTCTGTCTGTGGACAGCAATGAGAGCAGTGGTCACAATACTGGGCTGCCCCTCCGTGTGCCCAATAGGAACAGGGGTGGGATTTGTTTTGACATCCTGTCTAGGAAGGCACTGGAAACTAGGGCTGTGTGAAACAGTATCGGATCATTTCGACTTGTATTTTGACATTTCGATGGAACAGCGTTTCATTTTGAATTTTGTTTTGATTTGAAACCTCTGTTCCTTTTCATTTTGTTGGAACAGTTTCACTGTTTCGACGCTGTTTTGATGTTTAGCCCATTGTCATATCCGGCCAGATTTGGATGCAACTTGCAGGAATGGTAGCCCCATTCTGAAGGCATGAAACCTGCCACGTTTCAGGGAGATAGGTGCAGGGGTTTCAGGGAAACTGCACCTCAAAGTCTTGAAAGCAAAACTCATGTCACGTGTATGTGTTAAATCACAACAGGGTTAAAACTGCAGGCATGCTGGCCCCTGCTGAGGCAACAAAGCCTGTCAAGTTTCAGGGAGATAGATTCATAGATTCATAGATGTTAGGGTCGGAAGGGACATCAATAAATCATCGTGTCTGACCCCCTGCATAGGCAGGAAAGAGTGCTGGGTCTAGATGACCCCAGCTAGATGCCTATCTAACCTCCTCTTGAAGACCCCCAGGGTAGGGGAGAGCACCACCTCCCTTGGGAGCCCATTCCAGACCTTGG
>NW_005843328.1:18985-19756 GCF_000455745.1 Alligator sinensis | reverse complement strand
AGACTAGATTAGTCAGGCATGATCTACCTGCTACGAACCTGTGCTGGTTTCCCCTCAGCATAATTTGTCCTGCTGGGCTCTCGCAAATGTGAGGCTTGATAATTTTTTCAAAGACTTTGCCAAGGATGGAGGTGAGACTGACTGGCCTATAGTTGCCTGGATCCTCCTTCCTCCCCTTCTTGAAAATGGGGACCACATTGGCCCTTTTCCAGTCCTCTGGGACTTGGCCCTGCACCTCTGGCTGCTGACAGGCAACACTCATGACATGAGTGCTTGTGGGACTGTGTGTGTCTTGGGGCACAGAAGAATGAAAGCTGCAGGCCTGCTAGTTCCTGATGTGGCCACGAAGTCTGCCAGCTGTCAAAGAGATAGGTGCAGGGGGAGTCTGGGTTCTGAGGCCCTGACCTCCAGCTGCTGACAGGCAACACTCGTGACATGGGTGGGTGACACTGCATGTGTGTTAAGGTGTGCCCTCATTCAGCTGACACCAAGGCAGAAAGCAGGGCAGCTCAAACAATGCGTCTTTTTTGTGTCTCGGACGGCCAGAGCTAACTCGAGGTGATTTAGAAATTGCTCGTTCATCAGGGCGGGCTGGTGAATGGAGAGGCAGACAAGGTTTAATGGTTGCAAAAACGTTTACTTACACCGCCTGTAGTTGCGACGCAGATGGTCCGGTCATCTGAACAACCATGTGGGTTGTTCCAGCTGGCGGGGCCCAAGCCAGTTAATCCGTCTGCAAATCCAGCCGGCGGGAAAAGGGTTCGTCTTGGA
>NW_005843328.1:8704-12468 GCF_000455745.1 Alligator sinensis | reverse complement strand
TTCAGCAGGGCTCCCCTTGCATCATACAAATTGACCATGACAAGGGACATCTTGAAAGAAAATCATAGAAATACAGAATGAGGCACCTATATTCCAGAATAAAAAGGGTCTACTCATCAGGTGACATACCATTAGACCATTTAGCCCTATAAGTCATGTGGATATGTAACTTATGTGACAAAAAGTCCATTTAATACTCTATTATAGCATGAATTCCCTGGATAGGAAGATTTAGACATCCAGTATGTGGTTAGATTTAGCCACATAAGTTATTTGTGCATGCAGTGACCAGCTGTTAATAGACACAGATGACTGTCCATGCCTGTATCCATCCTATTGGTGTCTCTCAGTGTCTAGGTCTCAGCACAGCTAGACAAGGTTTAGTGATGCTCACAGCATGACTCCGGACACATTGCTTTTGGTTCCTGGAGCCAGGACTCAAGAACTGCACCCACAGAGAAATGTCCTCATGACTTGGAGGAGTTCCCACCCTCACCTCAGAGAGACCTGATGCATGGGCCTACTGGTACTGTGCAGTAGACTCCTTGCAACTCCCCACATGTGCCTGGGCATGGTGTACCAAGCTCACCTTTGAAGGGCTCAATGACTAGACCTCCTTTTAGCTGTACTGCCTCAGTGCTGGCACAGCTTGGCTCTGGGTGCTGTTACCAACATATTATCATTCTGTCTACAAAAATTATAACTATCACGGATCAATATATTATGCATATTCATATTTACCCCCTTGTTCTGTTGGCATATTCTGATGTGGTATAGCCACAGATTCTCAAGCGTTAATCCAGGACCTATAGCTATAATACACTAAAATATTTCTGTCTGATGGTTAGTGACAGCTAGTACCTTCCATATATTTTACCGCAGAGTAATCTGGATCAATTCCCTCCTCTTCAAATTTACAATTTGTCTCAAGGCTTTTTTGACTTCTTTGTTTCTCAGGCTGTAGATGTGGGGATTGATCATAGGTGTCAAAACTGTGAAAAAGACAGAGAACACTTTGCTCATATCTTTCAGTTTGTCATTGTATGGAAGCACATACACAGTGAGTATTGACCAGTAGAAAACTGTCACCACAATAAGGTGAGAAGAGCAAGTGGAAAATGCCTTTTTCTTCCCTCTGGTAGAGGGGATTCTTAGTATGGTGATAATGATACAAATGTAGGATGTCAGGGTCAACAGAAATGGAGGCAGGGAACATACAAAAGCAACAGTGGAAGTTGCAAGCCCTGCTAGATGAGTATCACTGCAGGAGAGTTTCATCAAAGGGAAGGCATCACAGAAAAAATGGTCAATTTCTTTGGGGCCACAGAAGACTAAATTTACGATCAGACCAGTTAATATTGTATTTGTCAGAAAGCCACTTATCCAAACTCCAGCACTGAGCTGGAGACAAAGGCTGGTACTCATAATAGTTGCATAATGCAGGGGTTTGCATATTGCTATGTACCTATCATAAGACATTGCTGCTAGGAGGTAGCATTCTGTAGCCGCAAGGCAGCCAAAGAAATAATACTGTGTTAAGCAATCAGTAAAAGTCACTGCCCTGTCCCCAGTCAGGAAGCTGGCTAGCAATCTTGGAAGTATGTTTGAGCTGTTACAAGTTTCCAAGCAGGATAAACTGACAAGGAAGAAGTACATGGGGGTGTGAAGGTGCTGATCAATCACAACTAGTACAATGATGAGGATGTTCCCAACCATTGTCATAACAAAGATCACTAGAAAGAGCAGGAAGAGAAGAAACCTTAGTTCAGGGAGCTCCCCAAATCCCAGGAGGATGAATTCTGTGATGGCTGTTTTGTTCCCCCATTCTAGGTTTGCCATTGGATTTTATCTAGGAAAAAAGTATAAACATACATGAAGACTTTGGTTAGTGACAATAAGACCAGGCATGCTTCAGTCTCCCAACCCCAAAACAGAAGTACATGTGAAAAAAGAAGTCTCTCTTTATGACCTATATTTGAAAATTTTCGCACTTGGCCTCTGAGCTTTCCACTGGGTTTACATAAAGTAAAGAATTAAGCTCCTACCTGGGTGTGAACTTCAGGATTCAGAATAGATCTTCTAATGCTCTGAGAAGATGGCCAAGACTAACAAGAGTGCTGTGCCACAAGAGATCTTTCTGCAGTTGGAGTAACATTCTTTTGTACAGTAGATGAAGCCTTAAAAGGCCAATTGGAGGCTGAGTGAATGAAGACAGTATCCTGGTACTGTCCCAGAATTCCCCAGCTTCCACTGCAAGTGCATGATATACTTCTTGTACCTTTCTCCTCTAATATAGTCAGGCAAGCACAAAAGCTAAAATACAAACCCTGGGTGCTCTGCTATGCACTCAAAGAAGCAGTTCTAGAAAACAATTCAGCATACAAACAGGGATCTGCTAGGGGGAAGTAACTGGGAATGTGTGACAGATGATAAAACACACCAACGCAAATGCCACTGAAAGCTGCTCAGATATCACAACTAAAAGATAGTCATGACCAGAAACTCACTCCTGGCCTAGGAAGCATCAGAACCATAGAATCAAGTGTGACATTTTCCAAAGTGAAAATGGAACTCCAGAATGAATCAACTTTCATCGACTATTGAGTGGCAAATAGTCATGTTGCTTTTGGCATTCTGTCCCTAAAGAGATGGGAGTGTAATCTTGGTCTTAATAAACTCAGTGCAAATGTTACCATCACCCATTTTACATTTATTTTAGGGCTTTGCGAAACAGCACTGTTCCAATTCGGCTGCAGTTACGATGAGTCAACGGAACAGTGTTTCGCTTTGAGTTTTGTTTCATTTCAAAACTACTGTTCCATTCCATTTCATTTCATCAAAACTGTTTTGTTGTTTCAACGCTGATTCAATGTTTCGCCCATAGTTATTATGGGAAAACATAAAATGCAGCAGGTGGGCACATCGGGGGTTCACTGGCACCCCAAGAAGGACTGTGAAGGCTGTGCCAGAATCCTCCTGGGGACGCGAGCCCCTGATCTACCTGCCAGATGAGAGAAGACAGGTGCCACCTGGGACCAGCACCGGGAAAATCGGTGCTGCCACTGGTCCTAGGTGGCAGCACTCAGCTCCTGTCGCCCAGCTGACAGATCAGGGGCTTGCTGCCCCAGGAGGACTCCAGCACAGCCCCCACAGCGCAACCAGGGGTGCTGGCAGGCCCCTGATCTGCCTGCCAGCTGACAGGAGATGGGTGCTGCTGCCTGGGGTCAGCGGCACAGTGCCAGGGCAGATCAGCTGGCGTGGGGACCACTGCTCCAATCCCAGGGTGGGAGAGGGTCCCTGCACCAGCTGATCTTCCCTGGGCCCTGCACCCTCCTCCAGCCAGCTTGGGTATGGGGCCAAGGCAAATCAGCTGGTGCAGGGACTACCACCTCGATCCAGGGGTGGGGGAGGGTCCATACACCAGCTGATCTGCCTCAGGCCCTGCACCCTCCTTCAGCTGGCTTTGGTATGGGGCTGGGGCAGATAAGGTGGTGCGGGGACCTGCTACCCTGACCACGGGGCAGGGGTGGGTCCCCACACCAGCTGATTTGCCTCGGTCCCCCTCCATCCTCCAGCTGGCTTGGGTATGGAGCTGGGGCAGATCAGCTGGTGCAGGGATCCTCCCCCACCCCTGGATCAGGGCAGCGGTCCCTGCACCAGCTGATCTTCCCTGGCCCCATATCCAAGTCAGCTGGAGGAGGTCCCAGCAACTTGCAGGCCAGTGTGAGGGCGGGGAGTGGGGGGCAGGACTGGCCCGTTCCATC
>NW_005843328.1:4036-8690 GCF_000455745.1 Alligator sinensis | reverse complement strand
CATGGGAGCACAGCCCAGTGGCAGGAGGTGGGGAGAGTCCAGGGCTCCCCACCAAGCTGAGCCACATGGGGCTGTGGAGTGCAGCCCTGGCTCTCCCCTGTCTCCCACCACCCAGCTGCTGCTTCAGAACGCAAAACACTTCAAACCTTTTGAAATGTTTCAGATGGCTTTCTTTCATTTTGAGGCTGTTTTGAAGCCCTCTGTTTCATTTTTATTTTACTGTTTTGAGCTCAAAATGCATTGAAACAGCATTGTAATGAAATTCGATGCAATTTCACACAGCCTTAATTTATATCTCTGTGTTCTAGTGTGATCCAGTGGACTCAGAACTAGGCTAGGTCTCTGGAAGGCTGGCCTCTGGTTCTGATTCTACTACTTATCTGATGACTGGCATTCAGGAAAAACATTCACCTCTTCTATACCTCTGTTCCCCTATCTAGGGAAAAATAATAAAAAAAATAAAATAAAAAAATACATCTTTAAAAATGGGACAAAGCTATACTGACTTCCTTTGTAAAGAGCTCTGACACACAGAACTCCAGGCAGCTCTCAGAGGCTGTGTGGTCTAGAGACACAGTAGTCATGGGGGACCTTAACTCCCCAGACATATGCTGGGAGGAACAGTAAGCTAAATCTAACCACTTAAGCAGGTTCTTAACCTGTGTTCAGGACCTCCACCTAACACAGAAGGTAAGGAACCCCACCAGGGCTTTCGCCTTGCTCAACTTAGTGTTGACCACAGGGGATGACCTGGTGGGGGACCTGCAGATTCAAGGCAACTTAGGGGACAGTGATCACCAAATGATAAAATTCACTATCCAGAGAAGGGCAGGCACTATACCTAGCAGGACACAGGTGCTAAACTTTAAAAAGGCTGACTTTAATAGGATGAGGGGATTGGTCAGCAGGGTACTAGGAATCAAGAGCCTAGATGCTTTGGGGGTCCAGGATGGGTGGTCATTCCTCAAGGATTCCAAGGGGAAGATTGGAAGAGGGTCAATGTCATCCCAATCTTTAAGAAGGGGAGGAAGGAGGATCTGGGGAACTATAGACCAGTCAGCCTTACCTCTACCCCGGGAAAATCCTTGAAAAAATTATCAAGGAACACATCTGTGGGAGTCTGCTGGCTAATGTGATGCAGAGGGGTAACCAACATAGGTTTATAGCAGGCAGGTCCTGCCTGACTAACCTGGTTTCTTTTTATGACAGGCCACCAAATATTTAGATGCAGCAGTTGAGGTGGATGTTATCTATCTGGACTTCAAGAAGGCCTTTCACATAGTATCCCATACTATCCTTATTAATAAACTGAGGAGATTTGCCTTGGATGATTTGCCTTGGATGATACTGTTGACTGGGTAGCAAACTGGCTCAAGGGTCGCACTCAGAGAGTGGTGGTGGATGGGTCATCCTGGAAAGATGTGTGCAGTGGAGTCCCTCAAGGATCAGTTCTGGGGCCAGTGCTGTTCAACATCTTCATCAGATCTGGATGAGGGGGTGGGAAGCATCCTGTTCAAATTTGCAGATGACACAAAAATATGGGGTTAAGCTAACACCCTGGAGAGGAGGAACCAGATCCAGGCTGACCTACACAGGTTGGGAAAGTAGGCAGAGAGCAACAGGATGCAATTCAATAAGAACAAATGCAAGGTACTGCAACTAGGGAGAAAGAACTGCTATCATACCTATAGGCTGGGGGATGGCCTTCTCAGCACCACTGAGGCAGTAAGATCTCGGAGTCACTGTTGCCTCCAGGATAAACACAAGTCATCAATGTGATGAAGTAGTTGGCAGAGCCAATCACACCTTGTTGTGCATCTGTAGGTGCTTCACAAACAGGTCCAGGGAGGTGATTCTCCCTCTCTATGCAGCACTGATCAGGCCGCAGCTGGAGTACTGTGTCCAGTTCTGGATGCCGCAGTTCAAGCAGGATGAAGACAACCTGGAGAGGATCCAAAGAAGAGCCACTCATCTGACTGGAGGCCTGCAGGGAAGGCCCTATGAGGAAAGGCTAAGGGACCTTAGCCTCTTCAGCCTCACCAAGAGAAGGCTGAGAGGGGAACTTGTGGCAGCGTACAAATTCATAAGGGGAAAGCAACATGAAGTAGGCAATGATCTGTTTACCAGGGCACCCCCTAAAACAACAAGGAACAATGGCCATAAGCTACTGGAGAGTAGGCTTAGACTGGACATTAGAAAAAAGTTCTTCACGGTCAGGGTTGCCAGGATCTGGAATGGGCTTCCAAGGGAGGTGGTGCTCGTCACATCCTTGGGGGTCTTCATGTTTCAGTACCTGTGTCTGGTATAACCATATAAACATTTTTATATACCTGAGCTAGTTTACAACTCATATGACACTCCACATGTTTAAGAATTTTTTTTTTGATATACTGTGTGAAAGATGTTTAACAGCACAACTCCTTCATCCAATGACTGTACAGTTCTATGCAAGAAAATCATTATATGCAAGTACATCAAACCCCAATGATCTTCTTTTCTGACAATTCAATGATATTCTATATAGGTTGAGATTTTACCAAATACTTATGAAAGTGGGATTCCCAGCTTAGAGTACATTTTAAGAGTCTTGGTACCCTTCAGCAATTTTGAGAATCCCATTCCATACTTCTTTTCTGACAATTCAATGATATTCTATATAGGTTGAGATTTTACCAAATACTTATGAAAGTGGGATTCCCAGCTTAGAGTACATTTTAAGAGTCTTGGTACCCTTCAGCAATTTTGAGAATCCCATTCCATAAATCCCAGACTATCATTTAAGAATGACTCGAAATAAAAATGTGCACTGCATTCCTTGAGTTGTTATTCAATTATATTATTTACTATGAAGAAATATTTAAAATATTTATTCATAAAAAAATATACACTTGATTTGGGATGTTTAAACTACACACAAAATCATTAATAATATATAAAATAAACAGCACCTGTTCCCAGAAAGACATGTAAGAATCAAACGCGCAGAAAAGAAAAGAAAAGAATGACAGCTCAAAAAAGTTAAGAACTCTTTTAAGTTAGGCTATTGATCAGTCTGTTATGACATCATTTAATTAATTCTTTACCTAAATCTTAAATGGGACACATTTGAATTTTCAAAGTAGTAAAATAAAAATACTTTCATGATAAAAGTTATTTGGGAAAGTAAGTACTTTTCCTCCTCCATAGGGTGGGGAGAATGGAATAGAATAGAATACAAATATGGATACTTTTGGTAAAATAATCTTGCATATTTCAATTATTGAAGTGTGGTATTATTAGATATACATTTTACTGGGGTCACAGAACTGAAAATATTCCATATTTCTATGAAAACAGATTTTTCTTGTTCCCTCCAAAACTATTCTCTGATAAAAGAAAAAGGTTAGAAGATAATTTTAGAGACAAATCTACTAATGTGCATTTTTCCTTCCCCAAGCTACTAATCATTTGGAGAAAAAAAATTGATTTACCTGTACTTTGATAAAGGTGAAGCTTGTATCTCTCCTGTCACTCCTGTTCTCAGTGTTTCAAAGATCAGGCTACATGTAAAATATCCTCAGCATTCTGCTCTAAGCTTCAGGTTTCAGCGAGATGAGACCTGAATCATTCTGACCTGGTAGCTCTGTCTTCTTGACTCATTTTGCTTTCAGTTTGTTATTCTGCTGTAAAACAGTTCTTTAGATTTGTTATATTTCATCTTCAGAGGAAGACAGATGGCTCCTTTGGCAACTCCTTTGAGATAATAATGGGCATGTCAAAATACAAAAAGGGGATGTGGTCAATGGAGTTGCAGCAAAAATAACATGAGTCAACAGTATCAGGGAGGATGATCTCTCCCAGTAAAAGCAGGGTGTGTACGGGTGGATTGGTCACAGGTGCTCTAGAGAGGTCCTGTTTTAGGCAACAGGTCACTGTGACAGACTATGGTTTTAATATTTTGGGGTTACATGTCATTTTCTGTTACAATTATACTGTGTGCTCCTTGACTAATTTGTACATAGTGGGAAAAAGGGGTTTGGATAAATACCGGCCTGACCCTTAGTGCCTTATTAGTGGAGAAGAGGCCATCAAAGGTACAATGGACCAATTTGCATATTGCCATGTGTTGAAAAAAAAAGAGCAGCCTAGGGACAAAGGGGAAAGAGAGAGAAAGGCAGGATGAGAGGAGTCTGAGAGACTGGAGGTGGAACTTTTGCCCTGTGGGCAAAAACTGAATATTGCACTTAGACAGGAAGACATGGTGTACAATTGCACATGCACACATTCAAAAATCAATTAGGTGTATACACACCCTACGTGAATGCACACACTCTAGGTGCATGCACCCCCCACCAGGCGTACACACACACACACTACCAATCCAGGCACATACACATCCAAAATTACCAGCCTAGGCAAATGCACACCTATCCCCAAATTCAAGTACCTACATACACTATACAGACCAAAACAAATTAGACCAGAATCAATTACCAATACCTGCACACCCAATACACATAAATGGATCACTAATTCATATATCGTGCACACAGTGACATATATGTATATCAGTTCACATCAATACCACTCACCTACATGTACACACAGGTGAGTTCCTAACTTGGGTGTTGTGATGTATATGTATGTATGTGCTTGGTATACTTGGGATACCTGG
>NW_005843328.1:0-2709 GCF_000455745.1 Alligator sinensis | reverse complement strand
CTTTTGTCTTTCAAATGCTGGGTTCTTGTCTCTGTTCCTGGGTGAGGTCTGTGGTTCCTGGATGAATCAATGCGAGGTGATGGCCTGGTCATTACAGGCCATTCAGTAGAGGCCTGCTACCATTGTATTTCAATCACTCCCATTCATCCGGGAACCAATTTACATGGGAAGGGTACATGGGTCACACAGTTACAACACAGGGGATGCCGGGCAGAGGACACAAGATGGAGGCTTGACATACAATATGGAAACTTGACATTACTTTGGTTCACTTACAAACATGGGCCTAAACCATACAATATCTATATGAAACAACAAAAATCAACATGAAAATGATAATAATACAATATACAACAGTAAAAATCAATAAAACCTAACAAAACATTATTTACAATATAAAAAAATAGGGGGCTTGTCATAAGGGAATATAAGAACTTACCTAATACCACTAATAACTACTTATAAGGGATAGAGAGGTCAGAAACAAAGTTATAAATGGTTAGGGAAGGGGAGGGAATACATTAAAAAAAATGGTGGGGTTTGCTACAGGACAGCTGGAGCTTTTAATTTTCTGAAAGACTGCTTGGGCTTTGGGACTAAAGAATACCACTTGCTGTATTGCTATTGACCAATAAAGGTGACTTTTTTTTTTAAAGAAGACCATGTGACTTTGGGTGCGTTCTGTCTATTTGAAGGGGTAAAGTCATTGGCCAGGAGATAAGTGAGAGGGTAGCTCTATAAGGGAGCTATGGACAGTAGGGCTGTGCAAAATGGGCCCTATTCAATTCAGATTCAGATTAGGCCCAAATCAGGGACAGTGATTCGATCTTTTGTTTTGGATCACTGTCCCTGATTCGATTTGGCTGAATACAAATATGAAGATTCGAAGCTGATTTGGCAAATCAGCGATTTGGGCATAGGCACAGCTTAAAAGTTTTTTCTATATACCTTGTGGTAGCAGCGCAGCTTGTGATTGCTGCAATGTTGGGACTGATGGAACATCTCACAGGAGCACGAGGGACTCTCCAGCATGCTTGGCAGCAAAAGTGGACTAGAAGTACTTTCGATCCACTTCTGGGTTTGCAAGGGAGTGTGCTGGGGGGGCCTCCCCGTACCCCTCCGAGATTGGCAATCAGCCATGGGGGGACCCCTGGTGCCCCCTCAGACCCAGGAGGCACCAGTCACTGAGCTGGGCGAGTGTGGGCCCCCCTCCCCATGCACTCCCTGGGGGATCAGGAAGTGGACTGGAAGTGCTTCTGGTCCACTTCCGGGTCTGCTGCCAAGTGTGCTGAGGAGCCCCCAGTTCTTCTGTGAGACACTGAATCTGCCCCAGCACTGCAGCATTCAGAGCCCCTGCTACCTAGAGGTATGTAGAAAAAACAGTTAAAGCTGTATCTACGTCCAAATCACTGAATCTGTCCAGATCTCTCTGAATTGATTTGGAGGGTTATGAATTGATTCAGAGAGATTAAAGGGTCCCTTGATTTGATTCAGATTCAGAGATTTGGCCACCAAATCAGGCCAAATTTCTGCCAGATTGAATCAGGGACCAAAGCTTTGCACAGCCCTAATGGACAGCCAAAGGAGTAAGGAACCAAAAGGCCAGGTCCCTGAGTCCTAGGAGCCATGGGATCATCCTCTTTGGAAGTTACACCTTAGCTAGCTTCAAGGGTTTTTCAGGAGACTGTATCAGATTGGGGGTCCAAAACAAGTACTCCCATGGCCAGTGTCATGTCAGGGTTGACAGTAGTCTTCTGTAGAGCTTAGATTTTGGATTGGATAGTAGGGCCGTGTGAAATTTCACCGGCTGTTTCATTTCAACACTGTTTTGACTCATTTTGAGCTCAAAACAGCAAAATCAAAATGAGACAGAGGGCTTTGAAACAGCTTCGAAATGAAACAAGGCCAATTGCAACATTTTGAAACATTTCAAAATGTTTTGAGTTTCAAAGCTGCAGCTGGGCTTGCCTGCAGGGAAACTCAAAGGTGGGGGTGGGGGGTGGGCAGAGGGAGGAAGAAGAGGGGTAAAACTGCTCTCATTATTGACTGTGTAGCTGGCCAGTGAGTGTCATTCTTCCCTGAGGTCCCTTCCAGTCTCAGTGCTCTGGGGGAGGGAAGGAAAAACAGCATAAAAGGCAGCATTGTTTGAACTTCCCTGCTTTCTGCCTTGGCTTCACTTACTGAGCTGCATGTTCTAGCAGCTCAGCGTCAGACAACAGAGTATAGCAGTGATCTTCTGAAGGATTTCCTGGTTGTTAGCCTAGCCTAACATAGCAAGAGGGTTTCCAGAATACATTTTTCTTTCTTCCAGATGCCTTTATTTTATTATTATATTCATTGATTAATTTTTTTTTCAATTTTATAATTATAGTGGATAGGATCACGCTATAGAATTTAATTTATATAGAAAGCCAAATACAATTATATTTTATTTCTATACATTTATAAAGGCAGAAAGAAACATTTCTATTTGTTTTTATACATTTCTTCTTTGCACCACACCTATTATTGAATTCGGATAGGACTGTGTATATTTTTAGAAAAGGAACACATAAAACATAGAACACGCCATGAAGCATGGTGGAAAGGCAGATGGCCAGCCTTAAGGGAGGGATGGAACAGGGGGTAGAGGTGTAAGTTCCCCCCCACCAACAAGCTGATATGCAGCCTCTTTCCTTCAGCTAGAAGGGATGAGACTTCCACAAGCAG
>NW_005843327.1:183809-202581 GCF_000455745.1 Alligator sinensis | reverse complement strand
GAAGCCTTGCACTGGGGGGAAAGGGAAACCCTCGCTTAAGAAGTAAATTTAACACTGTGGGGAAATGGTGCAATTAATGACATTTACAGCTCAAAGTATGCAACTATCATGGACATCACACCATTTATAAAATGCATTCACTAAAAAGCAATTGTACTAACTTCCAGCTATAGCATGTATACTATCTTCAGTGATCCCAGCTTTTAGAATACGGTCTTTGGAACAAGGTCTTGTGTCTTCTTGGAGCAGATCCTTAAGGAATCCATCTCAAAGCACTTGGAGGACAAGAAGGTGATTAGAAACAGTCACCATGGATTCATCAAGGGCAAGTCATGCCTGACTAACCTGGCTGCCTTCTATGATGAGGTGGCTGGCTCTGTGGATGTGGAGAGACCAGTGGATGTCATACACTGGGGGGTAGGGCTAGGATTCAGATAGACCTAGACAAATTGGAGGATTGGGCTAAAAGAAATCTCATGAGGTTCAACAAGGACACGTGCAAAGTCCTGCAGTTAGGACAAAACAATCCCATGCACTGGTACAGGCTGGGGTCTGACTGGCTGGGCAGCAGCTCTGCAGAAAAGGACCTGGGGGTTACAGTGGGCAATAAGCTGAATATGAGCCAAAAGTGTGCCCTTGTTGCAAAGAAGACTAACAGCATACTGGGCTGCATCGGTAGGAGTGTTGCCAGCAGGTCAAAGGAAGTGATTATTCCCCTCTATTCAGCACTGGTGAGGCCACATCTGTAGTACTGTGTCCAGGTGTGGGCCCCCCTCTACAGACAGGATGTGGACAAATTGGAGAGAGTCCAGCGAAGGGCAACAAAAATAGTGAGGGGACTGGGGCACATGACTTATGAGGAAAGGTTGAGGGAACTGGGCTTATTTAGTCTAGAGAAGAGGAGACTGAGAGGGAATTTAATAGCAGCCTTCAACTACCTGAAGCGTGGTTCCAAAGAGGATGAAGCTAGGCTGCTCTCAGTGGTGGCAGATGACAGAACAAGAAGCAACTGTCTCAAGTTGCAGCAAGGGAAGTTTATGTTAGATATTAGGAAGAATTTTCTTACCAGGAGGGTAGTAAAACACTGGAACAGGTTACCCAGAGAGGTGGTAGAATCTCCATCCTTGGAGGTTTTTAAGAGCTGGATAGACAAAGCATTGGCTAGGATGATCTAGTTGGGGACAGTCCTGCCTTGAGCAGGGTGTTGGACTAGATCAGGCTGGTCTAACATATGGCCCGTGGTCCACCATGTGGCCCGCCAAGCCATTTTATCTGGCCAGAGGTGGTGGCCAGAGCCACCAGTGGCACCGCCGCCACCATGGAGCGCGGAGACACCGGCGCCGCAGAACGCGGAGCCGCGAGGAGAGGCAAGGCGAGCAGGGCCAGCCCAGGTTTTAATACCATATTTTAACTGATAGATTTTTGCATTTAGATCATTAAAATTCTAGCGACAGTGAGCTTTAATTTTAATAGGGAATTAGCAAAGATCGCATGACATATTTTACATTTTTTTTTTTCTTTGAGGCTTGGAGGTATAGTGTGGCCTCAGTCCACATGCAGCTCTGCCTGTTGCCATTGGATATTGTGCACGCAGATCAAGGAGTGCACACCCCTCTGAGGTGAACATCCCTTCTCATGAAGGTGTATGGCTTCTCAATCTATAGTTACTTAGCATAGAGAGCATCTAACATCTTTAAATACTGACAAAATTAAATCAGGATAAATCAAAATTAGATCAAGACAGTTCAGCTGTCCTAAACACATTTATCATTTAACTACTACATTTCTCCTACTTCGCAAATAATAGTTTTAATAACAACCATATAATATTAGGATATAACCAAAACTGTCAACAGATTTGACACCAGTGAAAGCCATCACAGATTAAAGGCCTGAGTCTAGGGAGATAATTTAGGATGGATTCATCATTAACTTTTGTTTGCTTGGTAACCAGCATTGCCAGTATGTTCTTGGTGTGAATAAGAGGCTATCTGAAATAAATGGTGCACTCCACACCTAATCATGAAGCCATGTCCTCCAATTTACATAAGATACTTAGTGGTATCGAAATCTTTATCAAAAGCAATGGAAGTACTCTTGGTGATACTAGGCGCTCTGCCCTTTAATTCGAGTTTACATAATCTAGCCCACAAGTAAGATCTCAGGTAGAATTTTCCTTGTCTTTTCAATTATAATGTAAATCTCAGTGAATGTTGCTTAAATGTAGACTTCCAGCATGGTTTGTCTAAGTCAACAAGAAAATAATAGTGGTAGTTCCAGGAAAAGAAAGAGAGAAGGAGGGTATGGTCAGATGTAACATCTGAAGCACAACAAATGCAGCTGCACTTTGAAGCGCTTTACTGTGGACAGAGATGCAGTCCTGCAGTGTACTACCCTCACACCCCCGCAGCTTGAGCACCTCAAAATCACTTTGGCTACATGCAGTGGTATGCTCTGAGCCCAGGCCATAACAAGAGGGTTCTGGGTCCTATGGCTCCATTTCCCCATACTGTGCTCCCCTTCAGAACTAGGAGTTCCCAAAACCATGATACAGGAGGTCTTGTGTTGGAACCAGGAGATCACTCTTCTTCTCCCTCCCCCCCCCCCCCCCCCCACCAGAGTGAGGCTGTTCAGGAGCAATTTCTCTTTCTCTTCGCCCCCCGCCCCACAGAGTGAGGCTGTTCAGTTTGGGTCACCGGCCCACTGGGCGATAAGAAGTTTGTGATCTGGCCCCACATTCAAAAAGGTTGGACACCCCTGGACTAGATGACTTCCTGAGGTCCCTTCCAACCCTAATTTTCTATGATTCTATGATTCTTTCATACCTGTATTGAACCCACCAGAGTGGGCACTAGCAAAAGAATACTTTAAATATAGTTTATTATTTCTTTCATTAATAGAATAAGGCAACTTTTAAACCCACAGCAGAAAAGGGAAGTTTAAACATTACTTTTTATTCTCTTTAAACAACATCTTTTGATATGATTACCCAGAACCTTCATCAGTCACCTTGGCTAACTGGAAATTGTTACTGAAAAGCTTATAAGAAGGGATTCTTCTCTCTGAACACAGAATAAGCACACATGTAATTAAATAAATCTCAGTTTGTCCTACTAGGAAAGGAGTTCTAATTTCCTTTGGAAGAATCTTAAAAATACAGTGAAAGCAAATGTTATATTATGATACAATTATTCTGTTGTACGTATAAATTATGGTATCCTGTTTTATAATTCTCCATCTTAGCCTACAATGATTATTTTCTGAAAACGCAGGAGGCAAGTATTTTTGTAACTGATTTCTTTTATTAGACCAACTGTTTAGTTGGGAAAGATACAGACAAGCTTTTGGGTACACACAGAAATCCTTGTCTCACATTTTTCCTGGACCATCACAGCTACAACATCACCCCAACACTAACACTGTATTCTGAAAAAAGATACCATGTTCTATGCCACAGAAAACATGCTGCTATCTTCTTCGCCACAGAACAAGTTAATCTAACACCAAATAATTATTCAAACCATTTGATATCCACAAAGACATACTATTTTTTAAATCAGTAGCAAGATTGTAAACACATGAATTGCAAAAATACTTTCATTAGTTAAAAATGGAATACTGACTTGAGGCAGTGTTTGAACCGTGAGTGGGGTATAGCTATATAGCATGTTATTATATCATGCTATATCCATTTCTTCTCACCACTATCATTTGAAAAAAAAGGAAAATTTCCCAACCTTCTCTCCCCAATTGTTTTCTTTTTACAAACCTGTCACAACCCAAGGGTGTGATTTTTGTTTGTGTGCGCTTCGGCACTGCTAAATTATTCCCCGCCACTCGTAGCTTTCTTTGCAGGGTGCATTTCTAGGTTGCAAAAGAGAAATGCATGGTGCAAGGAGTTCCCGCCATTCGTATACAAATTTGTGTCCCACTATTGGCCAGTTCTAAATTATTCCCACGTGGCAGCTAGCGATTGGCTTGCTAGCCGTATAAGAGGCTTGAGTGGTTTCCGTCCAAGTTGGAGGTCTCCACTACTATCAGGAGGAGGAGAACTTCACGTCTCGTGAAGATCTCTAAGCGCTGCGGAGCCTATCGGACCCAGCGTGCATCTCAAGAAGGCTATAGGGGTCTGATCAACCTCTCGCCTCTCCCCGTCGCCGCCTGATCCCTCGACGTACCCTTCCCTGCGCGCAAGTTCCACAGAGCCTAGCAAACTTCATGTGAGTGTATCCAGAGCTCTGTCCAGGTTCGAGTCCTGCAGGTTTATCTTCCCGTCGCCAAAAACCCATTGCGACGTACTCTCGTGTTTTGCATCTTCCCGTCGCTGAAAACCCCCTGCGACGTACTCTCGTGCCCTGCAGGTTCGAGCTTTGTTTTGTTTTGTAACTGTAACTCAAGCAAGTTTTCCTGCCTGCACCGCGACCATCTTCAGTGTAAGTAAAATAATCTTAAATCAACCACTAAGCGTCCGTGCCTAATTCTAGCGTGCCGCCTGTCTTCCCCGACCCGGCGTGTCCGGGCTGCTCCCCGAGGGCCTCGGACCGCTCCCGGCCCACACAAAACCAACAACAACAAAGGAAAGTGACATGCTATATCCTTCAGTAAGTTGCCTATGACATCTTCCCTCGCATGCCAAACAAAAATAGTTTCAGTATTATTCAGGTACAAAAATAAAGACTGGCACTATTACTACACCGTCAGAAGCTTAAACTGAGTTATCTTCTGAAGAGGTTAGCATACCAGAGTTTTAAGAAACTATTTGTTGAATTTTTGTACTTTGATAAGAATTCCAGCACAATTTCCTGTACAAAAAACAGCAGTATCTCGATATTGCCTTGTTGGAAACCAATGCATCTGTTTTAAATACAATTTAAAGTGTATCCATCCACATAAACACACACACCTCTCTACACATACACACACAAGCCCTACATACCTAATCTTAATGACATGCCAAAGGAGAATAATTTTTAACTAAGTAAATTTTGATTAAGTATATATCTTTTCAAAGATATTGCAATATTGGTATTAAGCCGGATGAGGTTAAGGGACACACTGAAATAAAGTGAAAATTCAATAAAAAAAGTCTCTTTGCTAAGGAAATTAGAAAAACAATGGGCTTGTTTAATAACCTTATAAAAGTAAACATTACATATTCCCCAAATACTTCAGATTGCTTGCTAAATTTATGTTAGCCATTGTCTATGGTGAGACTACACAAAGAGATTTGCTGTGAAGACATCTTTGCCCTGTATGGAAAAGCACTGGAGTCCTTAAAAGAGATACGACCCAAGCTTCATAGCAATGTCAATAGGTTTTTATCTAAGTAGTTTCAAGTACACAACTGAGTTTTTCTGTACAGTTCCAGCATGTTTACCATATAGAAGAAACTATGCTAAGTATCTTTTGTTACGACTGAAGCTTGGTCTCCGGAGGCTCCCAAGGACAGCTGAGGGCAGATAAGGCACTCACTGGCTATCTATCTTGCTCTTCCCCATCGCCGCTGTGGAGTGCCAGAGACTACTATTTCATGTAGATGTTTCAGGAAGGATTTTTAAAATGTTCCTCTTCTTTAAGGGGTTATTTTTAAGTGCTTCAGACATTTCTGTTGTGCTTCTTTGGCTCTGCACATCTATATACTCACTGTTTGGAGTGTTTCAAGGGGGCTTAAACCACTTCAAAAGCATGTCTGTCTATGGCCAAAATCATGTATTTTTTTCAGAACCTCTCTTTTAAAATTATACCCTTTTGTGTCCCACCTACTACACAGGGCAGTGCTGAGGAATCAGGGGTGGCGGATTTGTTGGAGCAAAAAGCCTCTATGTAGCATCAGAAAACTTTCCACTGACATGGAAAGCAGATGGAGAGGACTGCTCAGATTCCTACAGGCAGACCTTAGGCATTATAAACTTGTCAGTATTGGAAATTCAGTGACCAGAACACTCAAAGGAGTCTTATTACTGGTTTAGTGAGCAAAAGAAGTACATATAGGTATGAATTTGTAGCCACTACTGGTCCATTAAAAGCCCTATAGTGAACAGCCTCTTTGAAAGTGATTGGAAGCAATGCAGCCAGCTTTGCAGACTTGATACCTGCTTATAACTGAGACCAAGCTAAAAACCTACCAACCAACCAACCAAAACACCACACCAAACACGAGAGACCATACTCGTGGTTTAGACAATATGCAATCTACCTTCTTTTAACCAATACTTCAATGCAAGTTGAAGCACATCCCCAGAACTGTTATACTGAAAAGGGTAGCTGCTTGCCTCAATGAGGATTGCAATCTTTAATTGTGCTCAATTTGGGGCAGGCATGTAGACAATTTACTACTTGCAAGAGAAGCTGAATAGGTTTGTTTTCATAACCTTAACAGATTGCCAATTTTAGCAAAACTGATGTAATGCAATGAGATACACGATGGTCTTATCTCCTATACGTGATGACAGTAGAGAGAGAGAAAAACTATCATATTTATGGCTTAAAATATTTCTACACTACAGCAGCTCTGAAGTCATTGAAATAATGGTTGCCTAACAACAAATATTTATAATAACGAAAAAAAACCCCTCAAGGCAAATAAAACCATGCAAATACAAGTAACCATTATAGCTACAGATTCAATTAGTTTCACAGTGGAGAAGAGAGTGGTTCTGCTTTTACTTCATAGGGATCCAAGAAGGGGTGAAAATAAGCCAGCTTGCAGTAGCTCAGCAACATGGTGTTTTTGATGGCTGCCTTCTGGTTCTGCAGAATCTAATCCCTTCACTTTTAGAAAAAGCCTCAAGCCACTACAAGGAAAACATCAAACTTAAGCCCTTGAGTCTTCAGACCATGTAAAACACAGATCTTAGATGGTATAAACTTCACCTGCTCACTTCACTGTGTGATGATAACTCGACCCTAACAATGCCTAAAAATGTTAACATTTAGCCATTACGATATTGTTCAAATCACACCAGCACTAGAAGTGATTCTCACACACTCACACACACACACACACACACACACACACAGTATGAAGACTTGTCAAATTATGCCATTACTGGTTAGATTAAGACTATGCAGCTCACCACAAGGAAGACAAAATACTATTAGTAGATCTTCTCAAGCTGCTATGGAACTGACAAAATACAGCCACACTTGATACAACAGCCATACTTATTTAAAAATAGCTATGAAAGACAGAAATTGCCATAACAAAATAAAACTACAAATTTTTAATGAACTGGGGATTTAAGATATCACATCTGTTAGTGTGCTAGAGCAAGTTTTCTAGGGTTTTTTTCAGGACTGGGATCTTTCAGGTAGCCACTGTGCAATCACATGACCTGATCCTGCAAATGAATCTGTGCAGATGCATTCCCCTACACAATAAGCTATGAGCTCTGCACAGGTCTAACCACACAGAACCATTTACAAGCCAGGGATGCAGATAAGAGAGGCTTTGCCCCAAGTAATAATGTGTCTCCAATATTGCATACACTTCTAAAAGAGAGACCGTGTTAATGTTTCCACTACCAACTGCATATTGCAAAATCTGCCTGCCCAACATGGTTTTCTTAGGCCCCTGGCAGATGTCCAAACAATGGCATATTTGGGACTGGAGGAATGTTATGCCACATCCCAAACATCACACTTCCTGCCATATCCGATGTGCATGGCAGGAGGTGCAATCTGTGGGAAGGGGTACATAATTCCTCCAGTGCCAACCATACCACTGCCAAACTGCCCCTAGTCCAATCTTGCAGACTGGGCTGGAAGCAGCTCCATCTCAGACCTGGGCTGCAGGACGCAGCTCACCACAGATTCCAGACCTGGGGCAGTCAGAGCTGGGTCTGACAATCAGCTGATTGTCAGACCCAACCCCTATATTTCCAGGTACAGTTCAAGACCTGGGGCTGCCAGGGCCAGGTCTGACAGTCAACTGATTGTCAGCTCAGCTGAATGCATGGTTTTAGATGTCCAGGGGCACCAGGACCCTGGGATCAGGGCACCTCTAAAAAGCATGGATTCAGCCCAGCTCCCAACAACCATGTTTAAAATGCCTTACCCTAAAGTCCATGCAGGTGCTTCAGGGCAAGGCAGAAAAGTCTGCAGAACAGAGAGAGGTTGCCAGGTTCCCCACAGCCAGAGCCCACGGCTCCCCATGCCAGGGAACCTTGTAATCTGCTCTCCTAGCAGCCAGTTTTTAACATCAGGACCAGGGCTGTTCCAGTCCCAATGCCAAGCCCTATCCCCATACCAATGCTGACTGTCAGCATTGGCATGGAGGTGCTACACGTGGAATTTATGGTGCCATACAAATGAGCCACAAAGACATCCCATATGTTTTGTGGAATAATTCGGTGATAAGTTTGCTGCTTTATGGTGCCAGAAATCAGCTGAACATGTAGAACTGTTACTATTCATGGTGCAATTAACACGTTAAACACACTATAACTAAAACATGTGTCAGGGGCCATAGTCCTAGAGACAGACACAGTCAGCAAAACTTCCCAGGTGAAGAGCAAAGCTAAGTGAATCAAAGTGACTGAAATTCAATGCTTAAATGCCACGTTGATGGCTGTTCTATAAATATCTAATATAAATTACTCACTCACCAGGTTTGTCATGCTCATGTGTATTTTAAAACTACAACTCTGTTTAAAACAAAAGACGACAATATCAGGAAAATCTTCATCCCACTTACTGTGCCAAAATCATTTTAAATAAAATATTTGGCTGCAATAGAATAAATGTTCATACTGAACAAACACCTTTAATATTGTTGTGCATGCCTGCCTGAACAAACTCCCAAAACAATGCCCGCCCTCTTCTTCCAACAGCACACAGCAGACATTTTCAAATTCTAACCCAAACGTGGATGTGCATGGAGATCTTAACGTACCTTGTCATTTTTCACCCTATATGTAGAATTACATTTGTAGATGGAAAAAACTATATCATGAAATGCAACACATTTAAGCATGAAAACTGGCCTGGCCTCTCCACTGTTAAAATTGTTGCACATGCAAAACATCTGGAATCTAAACATACAGTGTTTAAGACTGTCATTAAATAAATAGAAAATAAGAGCCTGGGTGGATTGCAAACACAGAAAACAAATATGATCAGGTGTGGTGATTGAGATCCATTTTATTTTACACATTTATCTTACTTGAATTCTTTAAATAAAGTTCACACTAACGGCATTTTAAGAATAGTGGAAAGTACTCAAGAGCATACAGTAAGGTGCACTCTCACCCATCCATGCAAAAGCAGACAAAAGGCATGGACAGACTACATGCTAATCTGTACTGAAGCAAGGGAAGGAGACTTACTGAATTTTAAGATATTCCACCATAACTGTTTCATATGTCTGCCCTATCCTGCAGCGCAGCAGCTGTTACCATGGTAATTTAGCAGCTATTTTCTTCTAGAGTAGTATATCCTGGTTTAAACTTCCACTAACTGTGAGAAAGGGGCAAACATACAAAACAGCTGATGTGCTCATGAGCAGACAGCCTACATCTACTTCTTTTAAAGCGCTATAATTGCTTTGTCTATACCCAGTCTGTGACCTGTGCTTCTAGCACATGGGACCTTGGGAACTAAAAAAAAGCACCATTTTGGTAGTCTCCAGAGGCAAAACAAGCTTTTAAACAGAAGACAGATACAAGTGAAAAAAATGAGAGACCATTTACAATACTTAACTAGGTGCTTTTAATCTGTATTTCCTACAACTGCTCTTGAGTCAGCTTTATCAGTTTTACAAAGCCAATCAGTTTTAGCCATGCAGCAAGAGTCCCTTAAGATGTACATCTCAAAACCCCAAGGGCTTTTTAGAACACTGTGCCACTGTTTAATGGCAAAAATTCAACCCACTTTGATGCTGTCACAATCTTAGCATGTTGCTCATAACAATCCTCCAGTAGACCTTAAACCAAAAAAAACCAAATAAACAAACAAAAAGAAAGGCTTATGCTCACAAAGCAATCTGCAACACATACTGGACAAATTAGTCTGACATCTAAATGTTACCAGAGCAGAAAGAACTCCTCTAGCCTATGAGCTGTTTTCAAATGCCAACGTTTGGACACACGTAGGGCAAAATTGTGGCTAACTGTGTTAACATTAGACATTTCCTATCGACAAAGCCTATGGAAGTGGGACTTGGTAGGGGGAAATAAGAGAGGGAGGTTACCACCCTGTGCTCACAGAATGCCCAGTTCACGGTGGATGAAGGGTGCACAAAGAACAGAGAGGAAAAAAAGCCACTGCCTCTGTCCAACAAGCAGGACTGCTGTCAGCTAAAGTGGAGCCCAATCATTCCCCTTCTTGTCTTGTTCTGTTTTTAATAAGCACACATAAAACATTCACAAGAGCTGGTACAGCCCTAGAACCATGTTCTCTAATCCCACCAAAATGGCAAAATAATTACAGCTAAAACTCTGTATGTCAGAGAAATTTGGAGGAAGTAATCCCATTGGTTCACCTAAACAGATGCATAAGCAAGAGATTTTGCAAAGAAATTACTTCACTGAAGCAGAAGGTCAGACTTTTGACAGGAGACGAAGTCCTGACAACGTCTAAGGATTCTTTAAGTGAAGAGAGAACCGGTGGAATTGAGGATATGTTTTCATTTCTTTGCATACACCTGTTCTTGAAAGCTGGATAGAATGAGACTGAAGAAAAGGACATTTCTTGTTAATGTAAGCACAGATAACAGCATGGGTTTTTTAAGGAGAAATTCTACATTAATACTATGAGACACTAATCCCATTTCAAAGGATGCTTGGCTTATTTATCAGGCCTCCATATGGGGTATAAATGGCTTTTTAAAGTAAAAATAAATATTGGAAGCTTGCTACGTTTCCATTTGGAGCAGAATGTTGTTGTGTTTCACATTGTTACATACCCTTACACCACAGAACCATCTGACGCCACTTGTTCTCTAGCAAGAGTTTTGCTGATAGTCAGGATCAACCAGAAAACATTTTTAAAATAGGAAAAATATAACCATTCTGAATTATCCGTGAGGAAAAACACCACCAAATATCAACAATAAACCTTTTAGCTGATGTTAAAAGGGGACATTTATAAACTCTGATTAATTAAGATATTCTGGACTTGCAATATCAACTTGGCTAGGAACAGACATTCAAAAAGCCCAAGCCTGAATTGATTCAGTCTTTGCAGGTTAGTTTAAGCCAGGGGCGGGCAAAATGCAGCCCGTGCGCCGGATGCAGCCTGCCAGGCCATTCTATCCGGCCAGCAGGACTCATAAAAAATTTAGAAAATTAATATTTATCTGCCCCTGGCTGCCTGTCATGCAGTCCTCGATGGCTTGTCAAAGCTCGGCCCTCCACCCAAAATAATTGCCTGTCCCTGGTCTAAGCTGTGCATCTTACACTGATTAATAGCTAGACAGACGCTCTGTTAAACCAGGAAATGCAGGCACATACCTGCCATGGCTCAAGCCAGAAGCCGGGGGGCACTAGAACGTACCTCCCAGCCACTGCCTAAGGGGAGGGAAGAGAGACGACCTCAAAAGCTCTCACCCTTTCCTCCTGGAATGGAGGGGGCGAGGCTAGGCACGAACCAGGGCTAGCACACAAGGGATGGGGGAAAAGTCCTCTCTCTGAAGGAAGGTATTGAACACAGCAATTTGCAAAGCATACAACAGGGAACTACCAAAAATCTTCCCCTAAACCAGGCTTGTCCAACATGCGACCTGCCAGGCCATTTTATCTGGCCCATGGTGGCAGCGCCGCCACTGCGAAGCCGCCGCCACCACAGAGCGCGGAGCCACGGCAGCAGCAGCAGGGCAGCAGCGAGGCGAGGCGGGCAGGGCTGGCCCACGGGCCCCAGCTGGCAGTGAGGGGAAAGGAGCTGCTTACCCCTGCGGGGCCGGGCTCATCAGTGAGCCAGGTCCTGCCGCTGAAACCCTGAACTCACCGATTTCTGCAGCGGCCTTGGGACTTTGGAGGGCTTATGGAAGAGAGGGGCAATGGGAGACAGCAGGGCTCGCCCCCCGCCAGGCAGCACCTGGTGAGTCATGACTTTTTTTTTTCGAAGTGCTGGGAGCTGGGGTGGGTGGGGCAGCCATTGCCAGGCTTAGGAGAGCGGGTGGGGGATGGGCCTGTGTGATTCGGCCGAATCTGTTTGGGGCAGTGATTTGAATCACCACATTGAATCATTGTCCCCCGAATCAGCCGAATCCGAAGCGAATACTAGTCAGTTCACATAAGCCTAGCATGTGCCCCTCCACAGTTGCTGAAATATAAGCTTGTAGTCTATGAACATAATACCATACACAGGGGCAGATTAAGATTCACTGGGGCCCTGGGCCCAGGGGCGTAGGGGTGTCCATGGCCCAGCCCCACCCCCTGACCTGTTCCCTGCCCCACAGCCATGGGCTCCATCCCTGGCCTGCGCAGCAGAAGCAGCATCCAGGGCAGGCCACAACAGCCCCCAGGCCTTGGGCAGGAGCTGCAGCCACCCCCCCACAGATGCACGTTAGAGCTAGTGCCAGGGGTTCGGAGCCATGGCCCGCTGGGCAGATGCGGCACAGACCAAGCTCCAGGGGTGGCTCCTCGCCCCGCCATGGCTCAGTCCAGCTGCAGTGGTACCTGGCAAACAGCACCCAGCAGCCACGGCTGACCGCGTTGTGCATGCCCAGGCCAGTCTAGCCTGGATCCCAGTTTCATCTGCACCAAGGCACAGGCCCCTGAGTCTAGGCCCAGCTTGCCCGTTTGTTAATCCACTTATGACCATATGTATTCAAGTCTAAGATGAGCTTCCCCCTATTTAACAGAGGGAAAAAGCCCCCTGTCTTACAGTTGAGTATGAGGGCGGTGGGGGGCAGATGGTTATTAGAGCGGCGTGAAATTTCGCCACCAGTTTTGTTTCGCCGCTGTTTTGACTCGTTTTGAGGTCGAAACAGCAAAATTGAAATGAAACAGATATCATCGAAACAGCCTCAAAACAAAATGAGGCAAGTCAAAACGTTTCGCCGTTTTGATACTGTTTCAATGTTTCGTCCATAGCCTATAATGGGGAAGATCAAAACAGCCTATAACTTTGTCATTTCTGGCCTGACTTGAATGAAACTTGCAAGAGTGGTAGCCCCTTCGGAGGGCATCAAGTCTGCCAGGTTTCAAGGAGATACGTGCAGGGGGTTCGGAGAAACTCCACCCCAAAGTCTTGAAAGCAAAATTCACGTCATGTGCATGTGTTAAGCCACAGCGGGGTCAAAATTGCAAGCATGCTAGCCCCTGCTGAGGCCACAAAGCCTGCCAAGTTTCAAGGAGATAGGTGCAGGGGTTTTGGGGAAACTGTACCTCAAGATGCAGACAAGCAAAACTTGTGACATGGGTGACACTGTGTTTTAAGGCGCAGCAGGGTGAAAACTGCAGGCCTGCTAGGCCCTGCTGCAGCCACGAAGCCTGGCATAGTACCTCACTATTTTGCCAGAAATGACAAAATTATAGCCTGTTTCAACCTTCCCCATTATATTCTATGGGCGGAATGGAAGAGCTGTTTCGAATCAAAACAAAATTCAAAACAGAACACCGTTCCATCGAAACGTCGAAATGCTGGTCGAAACGGAACGCTGCCGTCTCACACAGCCTTAATGGCTATCTGTGGACAGGGCCATAGTCACAGCTGCTGCCTGTCCCTCACCACCCCGCCACCTCTGCACCTGTCATCTCCCCTCTACCAACCCCATTGAAGCCTATGCTCCCCTGCCTTCCCTCTCCCTTTCCCCCTTACCCTTACTCCACACCAGCAGGCTCCATGCATGCTGCAGCCTGGAGCACTGAGCAGGGCCCCAGCCCAGCCCTGTAGAAACAGCACACAGCCAACACACATGCTGGGGGGAAGGGGGACCTGGGCTGGGCTAGGGCCCTGCTCAGTGCCCAGGCTAGAACAGGGATGGAGCCTGCTGGGATGGAGCAGAGGCTGGGGGGGAGAGGGGAGCAGTAGCACTGGGGGTGGGCAGAGGCTGGGGGGAAAGTGGGGAGAGAGGTTTCAGGAGGGCAGGCAGGGAGCAGAGGTGGCCGAGGGGCAGCCACAAGCAGGGGACAAACTGCTTGACCTCCCCACACCACCTGCCCCCCACTGACTGCCCCCTTGCAGCAATGGGAGGGATGAATTAAAGATCACCCTCCCAATAATTAGATTCTACATATGGAAAATGATAACAGAATTACAAATTTTCCATGTATAGAATCTAATTATTGGGGGATCATCTTAGATTTGAGCAAATACAATAAAAATGGAGGTAACAAAACTGACTTGGATGAATTCACCTGAGACAAGATTCAAGATTTGTTGGCTTTCTTTGGAGAAGAATTTGACTTGGATACACACATACCTGCTTGGTATCCAAGTTAAATATGCTAGGCACATTCTTATTTACTAATTCAGTAAAGTTCTCTTCTTTCCTATGTTCACCAAGTTGTTTTTACAACCAGTTTCAATTTTAGCAATAAAAGATATCCCAAATGTGTCAAAAAGTTATATAATCAAAACAGAATTCTTATCTGAAGCTGGGGACTATAGTTCCACGTGCAGTATCCTACTGAAAGTCAGCTTCTTAAGCAGCCACATAAGCAGCCTCATACCATTAAAAGTCTAGCTCCTTAGCTTAAGTAAAAGGATGTAGATCCAGTGAGATTGGAGCTATACTAAATTAATGTTAGTTGAGGAGTTGACCTGAAAAAATTAGATGAATTAAGATTTTCCAAAATAACCCCGACTTAGGCTTTGCAAAAGTGTAAAAAAAAATTTTTTTTCACACTGTGCAGAGGTTCAGAAACACTTCACATGATGTTGGCTCTCCATGGGTTAGTAAACAGCCAGAATACCAGAAACAACAAATATATTGCTTTCTTAATAAAACATTTGCATTGGAGCGACTGAAATAGTTGTCATATATCTCATGAATAGATGGGAGCCTGTTCACAAGGCTCGACTCATAAGATAGAGTACATTCTTCTACAATACTCAGAGGGCATGTCTACATGAGACGCTAACTGCGCAGTAGCCAAATAATACTGTGCAGTAGTGTGTCACAGCACCAATGGTGCTAATACGCTACTGTGAAGTATTATTAGGCTGTATAATAATGCACATGCAATTGGGTGTCAATTGTTGAATTGACACCCAACAATTGTATTATGTTAGCCTTATGAAACAGGTGGTTAAAAAGCTATACAAAACAGGTGGTTAAGAAAAAATGGCAATGAAATACTGCTAACACAACATGTTTGCCATTTACTTCATATTACTATACTTCTGACACACTACCTGTCAAAACCCCCCTCCAATTCAGCAGCAGAGTGGGTTATGCTCATGTAATATGAGGGGGAGTTTATCAGATAGAGATTTTCTGTTTTTACTGTAGAGCAAAGGGTGGACAAAGCCACCTGTAGGAACAGTACAGGTGCGAATTATCCAAGTACCAAGTCCAAGCAACAAAACACGTTATCATTATCCAAGAGACAGGCTATATGCACGTGGACAGAGTAATCCCATGTTACTGTTTTTCCACCACACCTACAAATCCTTTCCAATGAAATCTAGAATGTCTCAAACTCATTTGTGTTTTTTGCTTCACTCACTTTCTCTTATAACTTCCTCCAAGACAGTTCTAACGAAAGTGTACATCAAGGGTTCTCGATCTCTTTAGGACTCAAGGCAGCCCTCAGAAAATGTCAGTTCTTAACACTGTCACTCATTTTTTTACCACAAAAAAATTAAGCAATTTTTTTCTGTTGCAAACATCTCAGAAAGACCAGAGCCGGTCAGAAAGTATTTAACGCTGAACTCCTATTTGAAATCTCTGTGTTAATCTTGTAAAACATGTCCGCATGCCTAACAGTGCTAACATTGCATGGCACCTGACTATACCCTTAAAAGGATCTCAAATCAGCATAGCTGAGAATCACTGGTGTACACAAATGCATGATGCTTTTTACAACAAACGCACTGGGTATCAATGGTTACTGCCCACCACTCTTTATTATGTTATCAATTATATCTTTAAAAATATTTACCTAATTACACAGATACTTGAAACAAGGACTGCAAATACCAAGGGATGATACAAAACGATCAAAGGCTGTGCAAGAACAAGCTTACTGAAGCATATTTTCCCCCACATTTGCATATAGGATGAAATCATTCCTAACCAACACCCATAGTAGAAGTCTAGGCATGTGTTCCCACAGAGTATTACTGCATAGAAAGAAAATATCCGCACACCCCCCTGCATATTCAATGAAGAACAAGCTGCTAATTTTTTTAACACATTAACAAGAGTACTGATCCAAGTGATTAAAGACACACCCCCATAAGAAATTATGTCCATCCCCCTCTTGAATACAAATGTTTTTTCCTCTAAGAATACTAAAAGGAAATATAGATGATTTTTTTACCATTTGAATTAACACATATAGAGTCTTTATTAAGCTTCATGTAAAGCAGAGGTGGCCAACTTATGGCATGGGCAGCAGACTGGGAAAGCAACAGGCAGTAAAGCAGCAAACAGGCCAGAAAGCAAAGCAATAAATTGGATAGGAAGGATGCAGAAAGCAGAACAGCATATCAGGCAGGGAGCACAGGGCTGGGGGAAGCAGAACAGCAGATTGAGCAGTGGAAGGAGGTCAGAGTGGCATGCCTGTTAAAAAGGCTTGCCCCAAAGATTTAAACTATGCACTTCATTTTTAGTCTTGCGCCAAACATACAGTTTCCAATTTTGTAAAAGCAGAAGATTTAGTTATGAATAACAACACTGCAGTTGTTGCTTTCAGCTGGCAAGCCTCTCCCTCCCTATGTCACATTCATGATGATAGCAATTTCATCCAGGTAACTGTTATCCCACATTTTAAATTATTAATCCAACAAAGTTTAGAGTAGAATCAACCATGCACAGCCTATGCGATAGCCTCAATTTTAAAGTGACAGCTATACACATTGGAGAAATTCCCAAATCTCAAAAGACAGACCATTTTGACATTAAGCTAAATATTAAGAGATGAGATCTTGTCACATTTAAGTACAGGTGTTCATAAAGCTGAAGCCTGAATTGATTCATTTTGCAGGTTAGTCTAACGTGCGTAGATTGAACCAATATCAAGTGAACAGACATTCATTTCTGATTCCAGAAATGCAGCCACATTCCCGCAGTGGCTGCTAGAAGCCAGGGGGTGCTAGAGCATGGCTCCCTTCCATTCTGAAGTGGCCAAGGCAAGCTAAGCTGAGGAAGAGGGCATAGCCAGGCCCAAGTATGATTGGGGAGTGGTTTAAACCCCCAACCTGGCCTGCAGAGTCCCCAGTCAGGGTGTGCCTGGAGGAAGAAGGGGGAAGCAGCCCTTGCCAGGCTTTTTGGGTGGGGGGAGAGAGCATGGCCAGATCCTGGCCCCTGGCCAGATGCCTGCCTGGCATGGCCTGGAAAGGGGCAGGGAAAGGGCTTATTCTCCCCTCCCTCTCCTCCTCCCCTGGGACCACAGCTGAGTTCAGCCTGGCCAGGGTGCAGCAGCCCCTGTTAGGGTCCTCCTTGGTTGCTGCTCCAGGGGTGGGGGTGTGGCCAATGTCTACCTGGCATAGCCTCCTGAGGTGGAGGGGGCAGGAACAGGGTTTATTCATCCCACAGCCCAAGCTGTGCACACCACTGCAGGGGCTGGGGCCAGCAGGGGCTGGGGCCAGCCCAGAGGCCACTCTCCAGCTGGTAGAAAGGGTCACCAGGCAGGAGCTGCTCCACCAGCTGCATACTTGGCTCAGCTTGGCTCTGCCCCAGGCTAGCATCGACACACTCAAGCCCATTCCCCATTCCCCACCAGCCTGGGTCCCTCTGCTCAGTGGGGCTCACATCCAGAATGGAGCCACCTCTGCCACAATCCATTTGTGCCTGTCCTCACCTGGGCTTGGGGCTGTTTCGCTCCCCTCCCTCCCCCTGATCTGGCCTTTGCTCCTGGGCTGCCCCAAGCGAAACCCCAGCCCCAGCAGCTGGGAAGGCAAAGCGGGATCACCTCATGGCTGGGAGGGTGGCTCTGGGCCATACTGAGCCATGAGCAGGGGGGAAAAGCTGGGCAGACCCAAGCTGGGGTCTGTGCCAGTGGGACAAGGGAGGGAGGGAATTAACCCCCCACTCTGTCCCCCATTGGCTTGAGTCTGCTGCTGAGGCTGGCTATGCCCCCACTGCTCCAGCGGCAAGGGCGAAGGGAATGCCTGACAAGGGCTGCTGTGCCCCAGTCAGGCAGACCCTGGTTGGGGTCCCTCAAGGGAAGAGGGGAAGGAGAGGAGAATAAAACCCCTCCCTGCCTCCTTAGCCTCAGGTGGCCATACCAGCCAGCATCTGGCCATGCCCCCGCTCCTGCTGTGGCTAGGGAGCAAAGGCCAGCCCTGCTCTCTGGTGCAGACAGCACAGCATAGCCCAGGGCTGAAAAGCATGCTGGGATGCTGAGGGACTCTGATTTAACTTAAACCAGGAATAGGTCTGGGACAGGAGTTCGATAATCTGGTTTGACCTCAATCAGTTAAGTCTGATACTACATTCAATCAGGTTTATCTTAAACCAGTTTCAGCCATTTTGAAACTGGTTTACGTGCACTGAGATTCTGTTCAGTTACAGGTTTAAACCAGTTTCTGATGACTTAAACTGGTTTATGTGTAACTTCTGTCCCTAGCCCTGAAGTAAGGGGAAGTTCTGCATATTTCAGCTGAGTCATGATTACACCCTAGTAGATCACTGCACCCAACACATTCAGCACCAGTCTCT
>NW_005843327.1:168829-183751 GCF_000455745.1 Alligator sinensis | reverse complement strand
TTCCCTACATCTTACAGACCTCTGGGTAGCTGTCACTCCTGTATCAGCAAAGAGTAGCAAAACATACTGTTTTAAACAATTTTCCTCAAGATTTTCCCCTCTGTACCAGATCACAGCCCTTCAGAGAAAACACGTTCCCCCTGGCCAAAGCGGGAATTAACACAAATTAACTTTTGTGTTAATTTTAACAGATGAGCTATTTCAATCTGATTTAGATACAGTAAAAGCTTTGTTATCTGGCATGTGTGGGGTAAGCGGGGTGCCGGTTATGTAAAAATTCCAGTTACCTGAAGGCAGGGGGTTTTCAGCTGGATGTGGAATGGGGGCGGGGTGGGCGATGGCAGCTGCATGCAGAGCGGAGGGGAGGGGCACGCGGAGTGGTGGCAGCGTAGGGTGGTGAGTGGAGGCAGCGGCAAGCTTTATCCGCTGCCTGCGAGTCCCCCCTCTCCGCAATGTCCGGATAGCTGGCCGGAAATTCCGGTTAATAAGTGTTCTGGTTACTTAAATGCTGGTTAATACAGTTTTTACTATAGTATTTTGTACAGGTATATATTACTTCTCAGAAAGTCTTTGTTTCATATTATCCCTAGGTTAGGGATGTGGGGAAAACTGCTCCAAGCTAGTAAATCTACAGCTGAGGTAGCACTAAAGCCTAAGGGAACAAGGGTACTAGTACCACACCTATTACATGACACCAGACTTCCTGCAAAATACTTAAGAAAAAAATCTTCTTTATAATATAGCAGTGTTTGTTTACTCGCTTACATTTCATTAGGCCTTGAAAACACAAACAATCATGATAAGTTTCATTCTGATTTCTAGTTTTATCTGGTTTTCTAGTAATATCACTTAGATTGTCAATTATTTTCAGAAATGTAATGGAAATATTTTGGTTATCTTTGGCACTCAAAATATATACACATAAGAACTGGAATGGGAGCATGCTACTACTGGTCCTTGAGATTTTGTTTGGTAGCTATTCTGAATAGAATCTGCAATGCCAGCAACATCAGATTTAAAAAAACAAGCCGCTTAACAATCTACGTATTTTTATAAAGATCATATTTTCATTTCTTTATCTGACAGTATTATGTTGCATGAATGACAGCTATCACTGGTTTTTAGAAAGCTTTTGAAAGTATAAACAGCGGGTCCCTACAGCAGATACTGGAAACCTATGAATCTCCTTGTAAAATTCCTTTTCAGGGTCGACTTCAAGATAAAAAAAATATTGTGTGCTTCGACGTTGCCACCTGAGTCAGACAAGGGTGTGTCCTCTCCCCTGTGTTGCTTGGTGTTACCCCTGCTTGGTGTTACCCCTGCTTTCGCTATGAGATAGATGTGTGGATTGACGGAATATTGGGAAGTGTGTATTTTGCTGATGATTACTCCCTGAATACATTAAACAAAAATGCAGTTAAAGGCCAAAAAACCTCAGACTGAACTGCTGAACAATTAGGTCTTGTAATCAACAAGTCAGAAACACTGTAGTTATGTAAGCCACCGTGACCTCAGATGATTCTCTCATTCTTGTAGGAACAGATCTGAGTACTACTGATGAGTGTAGTTACCTAGGCACCACCTTCCACAACTCCAATAACTGCATTTATGATGACCCACTGAATTGCACTTCTGCTTTTCAGAAGTGCATCCCAACATGGAAATACAAATGTATTTAGTACTAAGCTGTGCATCTTCAACAGCAGGGTCCTCCATGTAATCCATAGGGTTCAGAATCACAGAAAAGCAACAAATCTGTCCAAGGGAAGTTAGAGATTTCTGCGGGGTGTCTGCTCCAAATAACTGGAGTAAATTGGCCAAACAGAATAAAAAATTTTGAGGTCTTTGAGATGGCAAGATTATTAACACCTCTGTGAACAGTACAGGTAAGAAGAAGCATTTATTTCCCAAGCACAGACAGCTCTTCTATAGATAGACCTTCTTTTCAGAACTTCTCAATGAACTACTTAGGTAATCATTTTTGCTGAACAAAAACACACACACCTCAATGACCATTACCTCCTGCCCCAAAGCCAAAGTACATGCTTCCATAAGATTCCCTCCACAACATCTCCTAATAGCTACCTCCCTTCTGAAGCCCCCCTGCACTCACCTATACACAGACAGCAGATAGCTTAAAGGTACTTTTGTAGACTTTTCCTTCTCTTACAATTTGCTAAACAAAAGGAACTGAATGCCTTCTAATTAGTTTCTGAGCATTAGGAATCCTAGCTGTATATACAAGCACTAGGAAAAACTTATGGTATGCTCACTAATTTACCATGGCCACTACACTCAGCAAAACTTATCTTTGACAAATCTCTATATTATTATTAATATATATATATATTAATAATATAACACACACACCTCTCTTAACATAGGCTTCATTGATTATGGCTGCAGTTTATTGCCCAATAGGCTACTTCAATACAATGTGAAAATGTCATGTCAAAATGCTATAAAAAAATTAAAAGTAATAAAATAAAATAAAATCTAGGTAAACAAACAACCTTTTTAGGAAACATGGATGGAAATATATATATGCTACTCATTTAGACAGAAACTCTTAACACATCTTTTATATCTCTTGCAGAAATAGGATGTTGAAAATAAAATGGCAAATATGTATGTAAAAGTAAATTAAGACTAAACTGTCATTAAAGATAGTTTCAGAATTTAAAAGCTTTCAAAAAATGTTATGGAAGTAGTTTTATAATACAATGCATAGGAGCCTCACTTTGTCACTCCCCTCTAAATTCATTAAGAAACATGCTCCAGAACTTAAGCTTTGAATACATTCGCAGCTCTCATGATTGAAGTTACCAGGAACTGCACAATAAACCAGACAATGGAAAGTGTGTTTTCCAGACACCTGACCTAGTAACTCAGGTAAAGGCAAATTCTGGGATTGGGGGAAGAACAACCTGAGGAAATGTGAGAGGGGGACAACATACAGTAAGGTGAAGATAGGGACTGGGAAGGATTATTCCCTTCCTGCTCCTGCCTCTATCCACCAAAAGCTACAGAACAACAATGCTTTGGGCACCGCACTTCAAGAGAGATGTGGCTAACATTGAGAGGGTCCAGAGGAGGGCCACTCGCGTGGTCAAGGGGCAGCAGGGCAGGCCATATGAGGAGAGACTAGAGGGCCTGAACCTATTCAGCCTCCACAAGAGAAGGCTGAGGGGGGATCTGGTGGCTGTCTACAAATTCACCAGGGGGGATCAGCATGGAATGGGAGAGTCCCTGTTTCCCCGGGCACCACACAGGGTAACTAGGAATAACGGCCACAAGTTGATAGAGAGAAGGTTCAGACTAGACATCAGGAGGCATTACTTTACGGTTAGGGCAGCTAGGACCTGGAACCAACTTCCAAGGGAAGTGGTGCTTGCTCCTACCTTGGGGGTCTTTAAGAGGAGGCTGGACAGACACCAGACTGGGGTCATATGACCCCAGCATCCGTTCCTGTCCAAGGCAGGGGGTCGGACTTGATGATCTGTTTAGTTCTCTTCCAAACCTAGCTACTATGATACTATGAATGCTCCTAGCTTTGGAACTCCAAAAGCCACAAGTATTGCTTAATTCCTCCTCTCTGGGAAAGATGAAAGATAGACAGAGGTGCTACAGAAACATCAGCTCTGCCACCTGTCTGTGTAGAAACCATACAAAGGGGCCAAGCCTCGCACTTTTCTGCAACAGTTTAGCTGCTGTCATGCCCAATAAAGGAGGTGAACACACAAGGCAGGTTTCATGAATCCCAGACTAGTTGCCTTGCTCCTAACCAGCTGCCCCCAGACAGTTCTCTCTACCCAAAATGGTTATATTTGTATAAGTATCTTAAAGGGACAATATCCTTACAGACATAAGTAGTAATAGCATCTATATGTGTGTTGTTCTGTAAACCAAGAGATTTATCTAGTCTACTCAGCAATTCTGCATATTCAGTGCCAGCAACCCAAAGTTCCTACTATTTTCCAGACTACTCTGAAAAACAGAAGTAACAACCCTTCTTGGATCTTCTCATTCTTCCTCCTTTTCAGACTCCAGGAGCTTTTATCAAGCTGAAGCCAACTGCTCACTATAAGGGAAGCATAGTGTATTATAGCATAGATGTGTAGTAGCACATCTCAGAAACAATACATGCTAATACACATACCACAGGCTCCTTATTCATTTCAAAACGGCAAAGCTCGGGTAGCAACCTCCAGAAACTTGGTAAGATTAGTAGCTGGCTAGCTCCAAGACCTCGTCATTCCCCATTCCTCATCCCCAAGGCAGTTTCACGCTACATGAATAATGCTCCCCCTAGGAAGAACAACATTTAGATTATCAGATGCAGGAACTGATCAGTGGTAGCAGAAGCAGGAAACAGGCTGTGAACTCTTTGCCCAAAGAGATTAGACTGATATCAAGTCTGACCATATTCTGATCAAAGTACAGAACACACCTGTCTAATAAAGGCAAGAAGGGGAAAAAGAATAAAAAGAAAAGAACTTGTAACTTTTCTAACCATATGTTTGCATAGCCCAGTATAAAGAGGCCAAGAGAAAAGGCAAGTTAAGTTGGCATCCTGTGCTTTTCCATATTTTTTATTCATGCTCAGATACAAAGCAATAGGTGTCTTCAGCCCCTGAAAAATCTGCCTACACAGCAAGAGGTGAGAGTGGGAAATGGGTGGGCTGAGTTGGCTGTGGTACTTGAACACAGTTTTTCAGAAATGAAGAGAAGCCAGAGAGTGAAGTCTGCTCCTTGAAGAGGAAGTTGGGAGTAAGAAACAACAGGTCAGATCCATGCAGAGATATGATACTAGAGTCTCTTGCCTGCTCAGAAAAATAGATGTGGAAGCAGGATAGCCATACAGCAAGAGGTCTGTAATTGATTTGTTTGAGGTAGTCATTCATTGATTTATTAGGGGGAGTGACAATGTGCCAAAGTTTAAGTGTTATTTACCCAGGGCAGTAGGCTTAGTACACTACAGTAAACACATCTGGTGAAATTTTCAAACTCAGGACACCTTGTTCACTGAGTAAAGTTAAAAATGACTGACATGGTGGTCAAGGATGAATAAATTACAGTCAAGGTTAAAGAGCTCTCTGAATTGTTTTATTCAAAACAAGAAACAAAATAAGTTAATGAAGATATACTTCTCTTCACCATAGAAAATGTGAAAGCTAGCTACCCATCACAAAGAAATATTTATGATACTGTGACATTGTGGACTTCTCCCAGACCATGAGTACATCAGAAGAAAGCTGCTCTTCACAGGTTTTTGTAGCGAGTCAGCTACTACCATTCTTTTCACTTCCTCCCACTTATGACAGACTAACTATGCTATGATTCAAGGGCAGGCTCCTTTAGACTTCTTATCCGCTTCTATAAGCAATATCAATATGTAACTTAGAACAAGATAGCACATTCAGTATCCATGGTATAAAAATAAGGAATGATATCTGAAATTCAAGAACGCTACATAAAAACAGAGCAAGAAAAACATAGTGGAATAAAATGAACAGAAACAAAATGCAAGTTTTCCCTTCTAATGTTAAAATAACTAAAGAAAACATCCCTACTACTCATATGTGCACCACTGAGCCTCTGTGCAGTTATACATTTTCCAACTTTTCCCTCCAGGTCTTCAACATGTTCTCCCAGGCATTTCACTGGCTTTGTAGGATTCAGAGATTTCTCAGATTCTACTGCTTCGTTGGGACTTCCCTGCTAAACAACCCATTTCCCACCCACTCTCTCACTAAAACTCATTCCAAAGCTGTCTGTTCAGTCTTTGTTCTGAAACCCTAGCAAAAATGACATAACTACATCCTGTAATGTTACCCTGGAAGTCACTGTCCTTTAAGGGCCCAATTAAAAACCCACTGAAATCAACAGTACGGGACCCAGGAATTCCAAAGCACTTTGCACCAAAACTACAGACCATTTCAGAACTGTCATTTCTTATTCTATCCACAGTTTGTAGAGGTGATCCTTATTAATTTCAGTTAACACAAAACTATCAATAGCAGAACAAAGTTTGAGTGGGGGGAAGAATTCTTTGTGGCTGAAACAGTATTGGGAATAAAGAGACAAGGCACTGCCACAGACTTCCTTTGTGATCCCTGACCAAATATCGAATTCAGCACTCAATTGCTTTCATGAGTAACATAGGAATACCTACCTCCTTCACCGAGGCTCTATGTTTGTGTGTAAAGTGCTTGGAAAACTCTTAAAAGCATTATTATTATTATTATTATCAGTGTAAATAATCTCCATGGCATCATGAATAGATTAAGTATATATGAAATGCTTTACACAAAACATTCAAACTCCTCATAATTCAGAATTTATTTGCACCCAAAAAAGATATTTAATAGAAGATTATATATTCATTTTTGGGACAAAAGGCAAAACCCATTATGTGATATTATGCCCTACTGTCTACCTAACTACATAGAGAGGGCATTTTTGTTTCAAGTGATTATAGCCTTTTCCCCAAAAATTACAGGTTTACTTTACTTACAATAAAATAAACTGACAGTTAAAAGATTTAATTTGAGATAGATAATCAAGCCCAGTTTACTCAGATTATAGCTTTTCTCAAAGTATAACCCAGTTTGCTGTCTTGAAAAAAGCAGCACACTTGGTGACTGAAAGACCACTTCAATGCTTTCTCTATAGTTAACTTCCTCAGGCATAGTAGCACAGTTCTTAAGATAAATCTGTACCTTTCTTTGTGGGTCAAAAGACCTATTAAAAATTCCAGTATACTTCTACAGTGATAAACAGAATTAACTGCAAACCACAAATAAAGAGCAGCCTTTCTGGTTGGCACGTGACGCATAATTGACCATTCACACGTATTGAACCAAACAGGATACACTCCCAGATCTTACCTAATTGAATTATACCACAAGCATCAATATGCCCTCCAGCTTCTGGCATTAAGACAAACTTAACAACCTCTATACATAACGTTATAGTTATTATTTTTAATTCTAATATATTATTATTCTGAGCTGCTATAGTATCATTTCAGTACCTTCTACATGTTCTCATCATTTATCCCTCTTTTATAGAAAAGTGTTAATTTTGAATCACTGCTCCATTATTAAAGAAAATTAATAGCAACAATAAAGATCATAAAAATAAGAGGGAACTTATTAAAAACAGTAAGGATGAAGTATATTAAAAAGAGAAATACAGACTGACAGACAGACAGACAAAGCAATGACTCTTATGACACCTGCTTGAAGCCACAAACTCCCTGAGAAGACTAAAGAATGTTTTGCTATAGTCTTTCACCTCTCTTATGAGAAATGTAGCAAAAGCATTCAGCAAATGTGGAGTCAGAAGTCAGATGTTGCTGAAGCAAAGAAAATACTTAAAAAGGAACGGCAGGCAGAGAAGTCAACTTTACAACATCAAGTTAATACATGTCCCAAAAATTTCACCCTGCAAACACACAACATATGTACCGCATATATTGCGAAGCAATATAAAAGTTAATCATCAGTGAAAGTGGTGATGGTTTAAATAAATGGTGAAGGTTTATATAAGCAGAAGGTAGAATGCAAAGGAGAAATTACACTGTTTTTACACTGAAATTACACTGTATACATAACAAACTGTCCAAAATCTATTTCAGGTAAATTACAAAAAAATACCGTTGGGAAAGTTAAATTACATCCAACACAGAGGGCATACCACCCTCTACCACCATCATCCCAGCATTAGATTAACACTGGCCTGCATGAAAAGACAATCCTGCAGAAAACTAATTCTGACACTGGAAGCCAAAGCTGATCCATTTGGGGGGCGGTAGAATTAATACTAAAGAAATCATCAGGAAATTTAAGTATCTAGGGCCTGTACGCAGATTTTTTTTCCAGTTTAGAAAGCTATTATATGCAAGAGGCAAGATTCTTTCCAAAAAAGAAAAAAACAGGCAAAAAGGAACCACAGTCAGTGAAAGAGAGAGACCAAAGTAAAAGAACAAATCAACTTTGACACACTGAAAAACCCTGGAGGCAATTAAAATACAAAAATGTTACCTGGCCCTGTAAAAAACCCAGTAAGAACTGTACATGTAAAGGTTTCAACGTGATCTGCCTTGCCAGGCCGTAACAATTTTTGGGATCCCTTGCCAAAACACAAGTTATAAAACAAGGTTTGTATCAAACTGAAGTTAATGCAAAGATAATTAAAAGTACTGTGGTGGTCTAAAGAAGCTAGAGGTTTGACTGTAACTAATTTGAAGTGGCTAGTACACAAGTATGATTAACAAGTCAAGTAACTGCTAAAGATTAGCAGTAACTATCATTTAAATGAAGGGCGGCCAACCTGCGGCACGGGTACCACTGTGGCACGGGCAGCTTCTGTGTGTGGTATGCAACAGATGAGGGAAGGGACAGGCAGCAAAAGTCAAAAAGGGCAGGAAACAAAGCAGCAAATCAGGCAGAGAGCACAGGGCTTGAAGCAGAAAGCAGACCAGCAGATCTGGTGGGGAATGGGGATTAGAGTGTCACTTGGGTAGAGTGAGGGCTAATTTTTGGCATCCTTGCTAAAAAGCTTTGCCCCCGATGGCTTATACTTTAAACTGGGCAAAGAAAACTGTTACAGAAGAATTTACATGTAAACACTTCCACTCACTGTATTTTGGCACACAATGAGCAATGAAATATACGTTTGGTAAAGAGCATTAGTCCTTTTCCTCTCACATTTGACAAGAATATACACCAGCAGCAAAGAAACAAGTATGTAACAGGGCAAACAAATATCTAATTAACACAGGTTATCCATTTACCAATTAAAGGGAGGAATGAGGAGAAGTTGCCCAAGATGGAACAAAACAATGTCTTCCTTTCAGGTAAAAACCCTAGTCTATACACAGAGTACAGAAAACTATTTTAAAACAGAACTAATTCAGTATATAAGGTATCACTAGCTTATTATAAAGAAAATAATAATTAACTAAGATTTATTTGAAAATTATTTTAACCAACCTCCCAAAGCCCCCAAAATTGAAAAACAACCTATTCAACACCACCTACATGCCCTCCTGACAGTGTGATAACAGAAAGCCAAAACTAAGAAAATAAAACATTATTTTAATGAGAGGCAGGAACTATCAGACATACTATGTTTTAAGTAACAACAAAACTGCTTTCACAGACTCTGCATTTCTATTTCGTTCTAATGGTGAGACATGTCCTCTGTTAGTGTCCATTTCCCAGCAGGAAGCCCAATTTGATGTCAACTCCCACCAAGACGCATTCACACACCCGTTATCATTCATAATTATGGAGAAGAGTTACACCGACTGGTACTTCCGAGTACTACATTTTAAAATCAGTATTGTGTCTTATTATGCAGTCAAGTAAAATATTTGTCTAACTAAGATTGCAACTCCCTCTATTCTTCATTGACTTGAAGAAAACACCATTAAAGACATGAAACGGATACTGGACAAATGCAAAGCTGCAGACTAATAAACTGTAACAGATCAAGTTTAAAAATCCAGGTAACTGTACCAAGTTATGGCATAGAAAAAATAGAGTAACTCATTTTATATCTCACACACACACAGAAAATTCTCACAAAATTACTCATAAAACATACAACTGGAAAATATCATATTATGTGCAATTAAAATGCCACAAATCATTAATGGCAAAAAAGCAGAAAAATAATGTAAATGGTATACAGAAGCTAGGTTAAATGATAATTCTACTGAAATTTCACAATGGTACTGTAAGAATTCTTGTGCTTTATTAATAACTTTTGTTAATTTATACTAGTATTCTTGTGAATAGTAAAATGAATGGTTTGCTTGTCTATTGTAAGGTACTCCAAACCTTCTATATAGGCCAGGATATAAATCTAATAAACTCAGTAACTAGAATTTTGCCAGTGAAAGACATGAGTGAAAGTGAAACTTGATATGTAATAAAAGACAAAGGGACACATGGTATTTAGGTGTACTGATTTAAGTCCTTGTTCCATGGACTACCTACGGTAGGTAAAATCTTGCCATATGCATACATAAAGCAAAAGAAGAGTGTATTTATAAGAACCTGGAACACACAGAGACTTTCAAAAACCAATCTGAAATTCTAAGTTGATATCCTGGAAAAAAAATGAGAGTGCCAAGAAAGGAGGAGAGAGATGGCTATACTGGACATAGGCAATATTTCCCTATTTTCTAACAAAATGTGCATTTGCCCAGTTGTATTTTGATAGCACCTGATTAAAAAGCACTTAGTTAAGACCTTCTACATATGCCAATAGGTTTTTATTTTATTTACACATGGGAATTGGATATAGCAATTTAAGTTGGGACTAAATGGTATTAGGGACCTTACACAAAAAAAACCTGAACTCAGAGCAGCTTGAGCCAGAAGGAGATTCAATCATAACAGAAACATTCCAGTTCTCCAGAGAGAGTGCTGCATTAAAATGAATGGAAGCAAGCATATATGCAGGGAGATGCAGTGAGACAAGAGGAACCAAGCTTGCACTAACTTGAAGGAAAAGGGCACTAAGTTAAAGATGGATAACCTATTAACATACTGGGTTAGGAAAACTAGAGCAAAAATGTCATGGATGAAGGCAAAAGACCTATTCCCCATGGCCAACCACGGGGAACTGACAATGGAAGAACTCATATAGAAAACAGAAAGAAAAGAAAAAACTTGTTACCTGAACTTGGTAAGAACAATATGGGCATTACAATACCATTTTTCTCACTATTCAGTGCAGTTAAAGTGCAGTGTTAGTATCTGACTGAAGAGTGTGTACAGAATATTACCATAGAAGCTTCTCTTTTACTAGGTTTAACTTGCAAAGAAGAAGGTTAAGAACAACAGTGAAGAAAATTCTAAATATATTAATTCATGAAGAAAGGAGTTTAACTGTAACAATCTGGAGGTATCAATATGCAGGACATATGCTTTCATATAGCCATTCAATGAGCATAAAGAAATTTACTATCAAAATTTTCTCTCATGTATACCCACATAGATATGACAGTCCACTGAAATATGCTATATTTATAAAACCGTAACAATTTTAGCTGGTGTATTTTAGGACACAGATCTTCTCACTGATATATTTTCCTTTTATTTTGTCAAATTTGAAATGAAGCAAGATATTTTCTCTCACTATGTATTACTGAAGTAATTTTAATTAATCTGGAATGTCTCTGAACCTACATTTTGTAAACAGAACCTATTAAACTATTCTGAAATAAAATTGGTGCCTGTGAAACAGTAAGACCATGTAAAAACACATATGCTAATTAATCCCCTGGGAAAACAATGGTAGCTTTTTGCATAGATATGGAATGTATTATAGAAAAAATATGTGTATATTATCTCCTATAACCTTAATAGCTTTTAGAAGTCAGCTAAATGACCAGTAGTGAAAAAGAAACCAATTCCTATATTTTTATTTCCTTTGAAATAAATAACTCCTTATTTTCACTCTGACATTTTGCTATTCAATGAGGCATAGTATGTACTTTCTCTCTTTAATTATCTTAGCTTTGACTAAACTTTTCAGTAAGGAAGACAGCATATTTTTCTCAGGATAGATGCTTATGCACACTTTACAGCGCAGTGAAAGGGAGGATATGAGAGCTGGTTCTTGACATCTGTCCCTCAAGTGGTATTTGCTCATTAATATTATAGATGGAGCTGGCAATGACCCCCTATACATAGATTGATTGCCCCATGCTCTCCATTATAAAAGATTCTTGTGACCTTTTTTGAGCTCTAGCACCTCCATTGTTTGTAGCAGAGCTCTGATCTTTGATAGCAGGAAGAAAAAAGAGCAAGGGAGGGAGGGAGAAAGAGAGCCATGAAATTCTCTTTATATTTTGCAGAATTCTATATAATTGAGAGTAGCCATATCTCTACTGCAGCTTGCATTCTTACTCCTTGATTTTTGTATCATAATATCCAAGATTGGAGTCCCCACAGTGTTACCAGAGCAGCATATAGTACACCAAAAACCCTACAAAAATTATGCACCCACACTACAGGGAAACTACAGCACTGGGGAAAGAGGCCTCAAAGCTGGGCTCCCTACTGAGAACATAGACCCAACCCTACACTGGGCAGGAACATCTGACCTCTTACAAGGAGAGACAGCTAGTTACTGCACAGAACCTCTCAAGGAAGGATGATATACAAATACAGATACTATTATATGAATCAGAACAACATATGAACAAGACTCATTACTGCTGAGTCAAATTAATAATTCTGTACCCCTAACAACTATTATTAAGCTGGAGTTATTACTATAACCCAGCTCTCCGATAAGGCACACTCAAATCCCAAACAATTAGCCATACTGCTGTGTATGAAATGGGGCTAACCATGCAAACGAACACACTTTTTTGGTGCATCATGAATCTGCTTCTCACGGCTGGTTCAAGAGTATAAATGGATAAAAGAATAAAAGCCTTCTGCTACCAGCTAATGTACCCAAAATGGTAGCAGTCTGTGCTACAATGCTTAAAATGAAGGGCTCGAACTCAGATGATAATAAGCAATTGGAAGATACTACTGGAAGCAATTTTAATTCCGTCCCATAGTACATACTTATAGTGATACACACTTTAATCATATGTCCACATATAACTTTTTTCGTGGGGCCCACCCTCATTCAGGACAGAGAATGGATGGTGCCAAAGGGTTGTGAAGTGAAAGAAGCACATATTCATTTACTGTTTAAACTGGAGAGGGAGAGAATGAAGAAGACTAAAAGCACAGAAAAGACAATCTCATAGTTCAGGGACAGAACGAAGAAGACTAAAAGCAGAAAAAGGTCAGTCTCGGTTAAGACAAGAGAACCCTACACAGAATCCACTTCCATCTGCCTCCCTGCTACATACTCGCTGGGCGAGTAAGTCACAAACCAACATTCTGCTCACTGCCCACTAACTCTTCCCCCTCTGCATCACCACCATCACCACTGAGTGCTAACTGGAAATGCTAGAGGTCTGCACTCAGCTGCAACAGAAGTCAGTGGAAGCCAGGGCTGCTCTACATAGTAAGCAGCACCGTCCAGAGAAATACAAAGCTCCAAGTTCTAACCTTGTCTCTGCTACACTGTGACCTCAAGCAAGTCCTTGTTTTGCCTCAGTTTTCCCCATCTGTACAAAGGCAGTAACAAGTACATACTCCTACCTCCCAAGGGAAGCTGTCAAGATGAATTTGTGACTGTCCGGGAGGTACTCGAGTACTTAGGTCGTACCCAGCATAAAGCCATGAAGAAATCTTTTTGTATTTTTTACCCAATGCAGGTTTCAAATGGCATGCAGGCAATAAAGCAAAGGCCACGCAATGAACCATTAGGAAAAAATGTATTGAATGGCTGTCTCATTCAGGAACTCCTCATACGGTGGACAGATCAGATGGAAAGAATATATACAATCATAGCATTAAGGAGTTTATCCAACTGCATATGCACAAGGACCAATAATTTATGTCGCAACAGGCAACCTTAGTTCTAGTATTTCCTAATACTGAAGTACATGCCTTTGTAGGGTTGTTTTTTTTTTTAAATCTAGATGTAATTACTTGTAGTACAGAAGAGTCAAGATTGTGTTGGTGCCCCCCCTCCCCCCACTACAAGTCCTTTTGCTTCAAGATTAATTTCAGCTCATTGAGAAAGTCACAGCAAAGGAAAGCCCTTTAAAAGGGATGCCTATAAAGGGCTCAGAATTCAAAGTATTCCTGCTTGATACTAGCTTAACCAGTTTATTCCCTGGCTGCCTACCAGCATTGTGATTTGAAATTGTTCTAATCCAAATTATTATATAGAAATGAAGAAACACAAAAGCTTAACCTAAAGAAAAGGTCAGAGACTGAAAAGAAGAGAAGAAAGGCCAGGCTTCTGCGGGCAGCGACTTGAGTTAAAGGAGCAGTGGTGATGGAAGATAAAGGTCTCTTTTGCTTTTTTAGGGGATTGGATGCATGTTCGATCTGTCATCTGATCAGTGGAATTTGTCAATAAATAGAGTTAAACAACACCTCCCTCCATCCCTGGCAGTGTTCTCAGTGCCTGGGAAATTAGCTCCTGTACACGCCTCTATCACGCCACACCAACCCAACGGGTTTGCAAACACAGAAAACTGACCTCATGGCAAATATTTACCAGCCACGAATAAGAAAGGGATTTGAAAATGAAGACATGCAAATGGACACAGGAAACTGAGCAGCCCTCTCGGCCAGATGCATACTGTCTCTCCAACACCTCGCTGGCCAATCCCCAGGCAAGAGGCAACTGCCAGGCCTGACCGGCTTTCCCTTGTAGCTGTTCAGGAGCGAATCTGCCTCAGCAAGGACGCACGGCCTGGCCCGCCCTGCAATGCCCTTGGCCAACACACACACACACACACACACACACACACACACACAGTGCCACCCCCCCGCAATGAATAGGCACACGTTAGCACGCACACACACACATACACATGCAGTGCATGCACATCCACACACAGGCACACACCCACACAGCCAGGCGCACATGCAGGTATGCACACACCCGGGTGCACACACACATGCGGACAGCGGGACACATACACACAGCCAGACAGAGGCACACATGCACAAAGGTAGGAACAAATACATGTATGCACACATCCAGACTCCAACACACATGAAGCCAGACTGACTCACATGCACAAAGCTAGGCATACAAGCACACGCATCCACGTAGCCAGGTGCACACCCACGTCTGCACACAGCCAGACACGCATACACTCACACAAAGAGCCAGTCACAGACACATGCACACGGCCAGGCGCACAGGCAGAGCCAGGCGCACATGCTAGCGCGCACACACATATGCACACACGCGGGCACGCCCCCTCCCCCGGCTCTTTGCAACACGCCGCTGATACAAGCGCCCCCCACC
>NW_005843327.1:154540-168616 GCF_000455745.1 Alligator sinensis | reverse complement strand
CAGCGGCGGCGGGGCGGGACTGCCCCGGCCGTGCGGGGTCCTGCCACGCGGGGCGGGAAAGCGCGGGAACGCGGCCGCCGCCTCCTGTCAGGCGGGAGGGAGGCCTGGTGCTGAGGCGCCCGCTGAGCCCGTGTGGCGGCGACCCACACAAGAAACCCCGGGTGTAATCACGGCTAAGCGAGGGGAGCGGGGACACGCATTGCAGAATCCCGACAGGGTTTTTCTTCGGAGGAGGAGGAGGAATTGAATCTCCTCTGGCTTCTCCCCAGGCACTGATGCTTGGTTACAGTCTGCCTTTTGTGTGGAGGGGGGGTTAGGTCACCTGCAGGCCTCCATCAAGGACCTCTCCTAATGGTGCAGACTGAGGGGATATGGGTTAGGTGGGAAGGGAGAGGCGGCTGAACCCAACTGAAGACTCTCTCTGGGTGGGGAGAACAAAAGGGAAAAAAACTTCACTGGTATTTGCAACAAAACAGGAAAACGGGGCGCAAGCATGGGCAACTGGTACTTCCTGAGTCTGGGGGGACAGCTGCAGAAGCCGGTGGCGGTGGCGGTGGCAGTGTTGGCAGTGGGGACAGCCCTGTCAGGGGGCGGCATGTGCAGCCCCTGCCAGCGGCAGCAGCAGGGACTGCCCTGCCGTGGGGGGAAACGTGCCCCCCTATCACCCCTCTACCAGTCATCTGTAAGTACAAGGGACCTCAAATCTTAACACTGGTGGACATCTGCCACAGTCTAGAGCAGCAGTTCTCAGTGGTTTTGGAAATGAAAGAGATGGGCACAAGGGGTGAGACCTCAAGTCTTACACTGGTCCACATCTGCCACTGTCTAGAGCAGCGGTTCTCAACCTTTTGATGCTCCCCTTGTTAGATGCAAGGCAGCTCTTGGCAAATGCCAGCTCTTAGCTTCTATTTGGGTTTTTTTTTACCCCATCAAAATAATAAGGTCATTTTTTCTGTTGCAAACAGCACAGATCACAGCAGGTCAGGATGTATTTAACACTGTGAGCTCCTATTTTAAATGTCTGGGTTTATCTTGTGAACCATGTTTGCACATCAAACAGTGCTAACGTTGTGTGGCACCCCTGCAGCACTCTTGAAAGTATTGCAAGTTGCCCCAGGGTAGTGCGGCACCCTGGTTGAGAATCGCTGGTCTAGAGAGCTGAGCTACGCTGCCTCATAGCTTCACACCCAAAGGCAGGTTCTCTGGGCCACATGTCTCTTGCCTGCTTCCTACACTGGTAATTGGGTATGTAGAATGAGCGCGCCTGGGAAAACTACACCAGATACAGCTTCCAGTGAGGTCTTCATTTAACTCATTTTTCCAGCTGAGCAGACTGAGATACAAGAAGGTGAAATGACTTGCTGGAACTCCGCAACTACTAAGTTCTGTCATTACACTAGATGAGTAGATGTGCTGCCCTTTCTAAATATTCCTCAGCTCCGTTTGTTCTACTGTTTATGTTGCAGAGGGCGGGGAAGGTTTTTCCACTGTACTTACTCTACAGTGACAGCACAATTGTTTTCTTCATCTATGTCAAAGCAGGCTCCAAAGACAATGAGGAAAACGGATGTGATGGGCTAGCTGGCAGTGACTTAGCCCAGGGGTTTTGAAAGGGCAAAAGATGATTGGAGGACTTGGGATTCCCTTTCTTCACCAGTCAGGCCCCAGAGACTCACCTTCCATGTCCCCTGATTGGCCCCTTGGGTCACCAGGAGTGGGATAAAAGGGACAGCGTGGCTGATTAAACGGAGACCAGTGAGGGACCACAAGGAAGGAGCTTCAAAGAGCTGGCAAGAGCTGAGCCAGCAGGGTGGAAGCAGTTGCCCCAGAAGAGCCTGAAGGAGCAGGACCTGCAGGCAGCACTGGGGTCCTCAGCAGCACGGTGTGTGGCCGGCAGGAGAGGCTTCCTGCTGGGCTCCAGGATCCCCTACGAGAGGCTGTGGCCAGCAGGGGAGGCTTCCCACTTCAGCAAGGATCTGAGCAGCGACCTGAGGGGTTCCCAGCCCTGCTTCCAGCTCCTCCAATCAGAGACCAGACAGCTCAAGGTGAGGCTGGGGCTCCAGGAAGGTCAAGACCCCTAGCAGCTTGGAGTAGTACCAGCACTGGTGACTGTATGGCAGTGTTTCTGTCTACCAGGTGGGAGATCCAAATTCAAGTCCCAGCTTTGGTGACTTGGGGTGAGTAAGCTAACAAGGAAAAAATCTTCTTGCAGTGGAAAGGGACTATTGTGTTTTTCCCCCTCTCTCCCCTTCCAGGTACCTAGGCCCTATATTTCTTTGTCCTTTGACAATTTGTATTGTGTGCCTTTTTATATTTCCCCAACCAGTATTGTTTGCTCTGCTGTTTGTGTTTTATATTTTGTTAACCCTGTCTTTTGTCAGTGATTGTAAGTGTCTAACCTTTGTTGAATCCTGCCCCCTTGGGGCACTGTAGTGTCCGCTATACCCCCTGATTATGCCTGTTTATGTTCCCAGTATTGTTCCCTCATTAAAAGGTATATGGTTAAGTCCCCAGTGGTGGTCTGGCTCTGCTCTGTAAGGGGAGGAGAGTCCCTACACCTCCCACAGCACTGGTGTACCTGCTTTGATCCCTTTAATTGGAGAGGGGGTACCTTTTGGAGTACTGCCTGGGTTACCCAAGAAATCCAGAATGCAGTGTATCTGTTTGCAGCCAATTCCTGTGAAAGTTTAAGCAAGTTGTGGGACCTAAGGTCATGTGCAAGGTCAGAGGAAAACTGGTACTCTGCCACCCAGTCAAGCTGCTTGGAAACATCCTGCAGAGCTGAGATCGGAACCCAGTTCTCTCAGGCCTTCACCTCTACCTACAAGACCAGGCAGCCTCAAGTTTCAACTTCAGGGGATGTCTTTAGTCCTCCATCTGCCCTGTCCTGCCTTTTGACACTACAACTGTACTCTCCATATAATCTTATCTCATGCACACAAAACTACATGACACAGTGAGCAATGGACTTATTCTGCCAGTATCTGTTTTAGTAGTTGAGGATAGCTCTACAAATAAATTGCAATTTTTTTGCTGTGTGTGATTTTTTTTCCCCCCACTTAGAACTTGTTTGCCAATTTTTTTTTCTTTGTACCCTCAAAAGATGGCCTCAGTTTTAATTTATACATCCTACTAAAAATTTACTAGTCAGAACTGTGATTTCCAACCATGTCTTTCTAGGGGCAAATGTAGCTGTTTCTGTAAATTTAGGTCTTTGGATTACAAGACCCTGATTTCCGTTGTTTATAACTCTGCCAATCCTAAACTGTTTAGGCTGAAGTTTTCCATGCTGCATGCCTCCTTCCGGCTTAATTATACTAGAAAGTCTCATCTCAAGAACAACATTCATTACTTCCCACTTCTAAGCATGTTCTCATCTGATATTCAGCAGTACAGTGCTGCTCCTGTGAAAACGCACAGATTTGGCCAGCTCAAAAGCTTCTGAAAGTTCACAGTTCATGCACACACTCTGTGGACGTCTTAACATTTGACAACTAAATTCTCTAAAGAGTCTATCTGCACGGGCAAGGCTGCATACCCTTGTACAAATCCTATCTGCATAGAGGATGAGCCCCCGAGTACTTGAACGTGCTGTAGCCCAGGGCTGCAAGACTTCTGCAATGGTCCCTCCTGATCCCCAGGGGCTAGTGTGGCACTGGAACTAAACTCCAAATTAACAAAGACACCTAAACTGTGCTCTTAATGAATGGTCCTCCTTTTAGTACCCAGGGAATGTGGAATAGGAGGGAAGAGCTGTTTCAAATGCAAAAGGATTTTTGGAATGGAGGATAAGATGCAGACCAGGAAGATAATGAGAGGAGGAACCTGGTAACACTGGGAGAAGAAGCCAACAGGTAGAAGACAAGTACAGGGGATCAGGAAGGATAGAAGTAGATGGGGTGGAGAAAACGTGGGTAGCCTCGGCCGGAGATGACAGCTGGGAAAGTGGGCCACAAAAAACAAGCACTAAAAATTACAAAATGACTGGATTAAGGTTTCCTGTGCAACCTTGATTGCCCTTTGTATGTTTACATTATGATATAGTCTTTAATTACATGATTATGCAATATTTTTCATGCCTCCATGCAGAGGATGGAGGACTGTGTGATCATTCAAAAAACAAAACAAAACAAAAAAAAATTGACTAGGTACTTTTAGCTAGCTGTAAGTAACTCTTACAAGGGAAAGGCAGTTATGTGGGGGAAGACAGTAAGTGGAAGCTTGCTTTAGGATCTCTTCCAAGACATGGAAAGCATCTTAGAAAGACAGACCTGCATAAGACTTATTGTTTTAAAAATCTTATTCTATTATGTTCTGCTGTGTTCCTACTGTTTGTCACAACCCAGTGATTTTTTTGTGCCTCGGCACTATGGAATTTCCTGGCCACATGAGAGCTCCTTTGCACAGCAGAGTGTTCTGCAATTAAGAGCCTGCGTGCAGGAGAGTTCCCGCCAATTTGCAGTTTCCTTTGCAGGATGCATTTCTTCTTTGCAGCACAGAAATGCACGGTGCAGAGAGTTCCCACTATTCGGATGCAAATTTGTGCTCCGCTATTGGCCAGTGCTAAATTATTCACACTTGGCGGCTAGTAATTGGCTCGCTGGCCGTTTAAAATTCCACGCGACTTCCGCCCAAGTCGAAGAGCTTTGAGCACGTTGCAGAGTGCCTCTGAAGTTATCGGACTTGCGGCTGCTGATCGATAGACTGATCACCTATCGATCTTTCTTCCCGTCGCCGAGCGCAACCCCAGACATACCCCTTTCCCCACCGGCTTCGAATTGCAGACGGATTAACTGGCTTGGGCCCCGCCAGCTGGAACAACTCGTGTGGTTGTTCAGATGACCGGACCACCTGCGTCGTGATTGCAAGCGGCGTGAGTAAAGTTTTTTGCAACCAATAAGTTGTGTCTGCCTCTCTATTCACCAGCCCGCCCTGACGTACGAGCGTAACTCGAGTCGGCCCTGGCCGTCCGAGACACTGTTGAGCTTAAACAATATTTGATTTTATTTCTTGTCTCATCAATTTATTTACCACTGGTCATAGGCTCTGGAAGGGCAGGTGCCAAATCCAGTTAGACCTGTTTGAGTGAGCCTGGTAGAGTCATTGTAGCTCAGGACCCTGTCTATAACTGGGAGAATCACAAAAGTCCACTACAGAAGTACAGGTATGAGACTTGTGGAGGGTGCAAAGTGAATAGAGAGGATTCAGAGATGCTGATTTATCTGTAACTGAGACAGACATTAAAGTTAAGATTCAAGTCAAAAGAGTAAATTAATTGTAGGTGCAGTGCACAATTTAAAAAACCAAACCAAACCCGGGGGTCAGATTTTTCAGACTACTTAGCATTTTATTGTACTTTATATATTCTCTTGTACCTGCCAATGTTCTGCATTTTTCCCCAGACAAAGACCAGATTATTCAAGTTGGGCATCCCTCTGTGAAAATGTTGGTTTAAGTAATATAGGCACTGTGTGGCACGGGTAGATATAGATTCCACTTCTCTAGGAAAACATTAAAATTAATTATAAAAATATATCTTCTCTCTCCTGGCAATACTCTGGCTATGGACTTTTCTCTTGCAGTTAATGAAACAAGAAACTATAGACAACAGCATCACTCAGTACACAGTTCTTAGTTTCCCCCAATAATCTCCATCCTTTACATTGAATGAAGCTTGAGTCCTATGGAAAAACATGGAACATGAGCAAATAGTTAAAGCTGTATCATAACATACACATTCAAGTAGACTGAATCAGGGTTGCCTGTGAAACTTAGTTTTAGCATCTCCCAACTTAAAAGCTCTTAGGCTGCAACCTTAAAGTTTTAGCCTTGTTTAAAAATAATAAGCCGTTGTGAAAAAACACTTGTACGTACATTTAATAAACTTACATTTTGTCCCTATTGGTCTCCTTGAATCAGTAATGGAAAAAAAGGCTATTCACTTCTAAAGCAGTGAATCAATAAAAGTTTGTGCGTGTATTATTGTACGAAAGGTCCCAATTTTCATCCAGATGTGTGAAAGTTGACAGAAAATGGATGGTGGTGTCAATAAAGGTAACATTACAAAAACACTGGATGGGATTTTAAAAAGCATCCATGTGACTTGGAAGTACAGATTCTATTGACTTTCAAAAGGCTTCTACTCTTAGATCACTAAGGCTTTTCAACATTCGCCTATTAGCACAACTGACACTCTTTGTCAACAATCTTAGAAGAGAAGCCAGGGATTCAGTGCCTACAGAGACCAAATTACTAACTTCGTCTTCCAGCTAGGATTGGGACTTTTTGTTGGTTAGAACAATTAAGCTCAAAATATTTCTGCTCATGTTATATTTGCTGTGTATTTGTCATAAGCAGACAATTAATTCACCAGTAGTATCAACAAGTTACTTTTCATGAGTGCAAAAAAAAAAATCACTTTTACAAAGAATTGTAATAAAGCGTATACAGTTTGGAGTGATCAACTCAAAACAGGTTCTCTGAATACCTGGGTATGCTTATTTTTTAACTTTGACAAAAACTATAGTAAGTTAATGTATGCATTCCCACAGGATATCAAGTTTGCTTTCCTGTATTGGACAAAAAGCCAATGTACTGAAAAGTTCAGCAAGACACCAGGGACTGTGGAGAATGTGCATAGTTGTTTAATAAATCTTCAGTGCCCTCCAGGTCTTACCACCACCTAATAGATTGTTATGGAGCTGTGATGCTTTTGATAGGTTGGCACTGTTTAGGTCAAGCCCACGAAGTACTAGTGACAACATGAAGCTAGAATAAAGCTTCTCTTCTAATGTACACTTTATTATTAACTAAGCAGTATAAACACACTGAGCTGAGCCATGTACAAACATAAAACAGGTCCCGTCTTAAAGATCATATCCAAGTCATATGTAGACAACATAGTTTAAACATGCCTCAAATATTTGGTAGAAGTCTACCGTCTTAATCAATGGCACATATAAATATATTTATCAAATTCCCTCACAAACATCATTTACTTCCCTTCTATTTTCTGTTTCTTCCTTATTTATCACTAGATATCTGCACTTCACAAAACTTTTCCAGTTAATGGCCCCCAAAAGATAGACATAACAAGGTCCAGCTTTGTTGACAGTCTTACAGGTTCATGGGTTTTCAGGGGTTGCAGTGCATAAGTTAGGTTTTGAAGAGCTTTGGATTACTTCAGATTCTGGAATTAAATTAGATTCTTTGCTACAACAGTAGGCAAAGAAAAGGCAAAAGCTTTCTTAGCTTTTCATGCTTTAACAGGATGTGACAGTCCTCAGCATTTGTGGGGAGAGGTAAGAGAAGAAAAGCCCTGCCTAGGAAGGAAGGAATGTTTGCCCTGCGGTCATAGAAACATTTTTTAGGTTTCTCATCACCATCTGCTGAAATGATTGATATTTGCCTGAAGGTTATTAAGTTGTTTGTAGTATTTTTAAATAACTGCACCAGAGTACTTTTTCAGGCAGAAGAATGCCATTTCCCTAAGCAGTACATCCATCCATGTAAAAAAGTCACAGAAAAGCCTTTTGGCTACTATAATATTCATATGTTATAGAAAACTTGATATGAATCTGTATCAGCAGAAAAAATTAAATAAGAATTCCTCCTGGATTTTGGATAATATACATACATACCTGAATTGCACAAAAATGGTAAAATAGACTCATGCAATTGATCCAGTTTTTGGATTGGTTTGGTTCACATTTGTTTAATGTTATTAAACTGCCATGTTGTGATTAAGAATCTAAGCTTTCATTAGATAAAAATAAGGAAGCCTATGACTACATGTAGGAATTTCTGTCTTGGTGCAAACCCTGGAGCTTATGGGGTACACATGCTCCCTGATGGAGAAATGGGACAGTCACAGTAGCTTGAATAATGCTGCTGAATTCACCTGACAAAGAAGCGATGATCAAGTCAGAAGAGTTAAAAACAATTGTTAGATATGTGGAAAATACTTAAGACCTGATTCTGCAAAGGCTTAAGTATATGTTTAATGCCTGCTTGATGCATACAGTTGAACAAAATGTCTCAGACAACTCCTTCCAATGCTATTTCATGTTGATAGTCTACATACACGGATTTTCTGTGGTTTGATCACAACCCCAATCAAGTACATGAAAAGACATACTGTATTTACTCAAATATAAAGGCAAAGAAATCCCCCCCATGCCCTCAGTCAGCATGGAAAAGCCCCTGGTCTTACAATCACATACAAGGAAACCTCATTAAATACACTATTATTAAACTGCTGCCAAAGCAGCATATGCTCAGTAATGGAAACCAACTATGAAGTTGATTAAATGCAGCCAACACTCAGCAGGACTATAAAACACATGACCCATACTAGACAAACAGTCATAGAAACCTTTTTGTGTGTGTGTAGTGAAAAGCCCCTGGTCTTACAATCACATACAAGGAAACCTCATTAAATACACTATTATTAAACTGCTGCCAAAGCAGCATATGCTCAGTAATGGAAACCAACTATGAAGTTGATTAAATGCAGCCAACACTCAGCAGGACTATAAAACACATGACCCATACTAGACAAACAGTCATAGAAACCTTTTTGTGTGTGTGTAGTCTGTCATGGCAGGGTCCTGCAGGAGGGCTGTGGTCTCCTCAAGGCCCCCTTCCTGTGCCAAGTTGGCCCAAGGGCACCCTCAGATTCTCTCCTGCCACGTCTTTGATGTTCCAATATATTAGGGAGGCTGCCTTATGTCTTCTTGGACATGGTCCGCTGTAACCTCTGGCCCTGTGGACTCCCAGACCCCTCGTGGGTCTTGTCCTGCAAACGGGCGCTTCGGGGCACCCTAGCCTTATGGGCTATGCGTGACTCCAGCCACCCCTTTTACCACGCCCCAAGCCTCGCAGCTGGAATAGACGTTGTTCGGTCTCTCTCTGTCTCCACTCCCTCTCTGGCACTCAGGTTCTCAGCAGCCCTGTCTCTCTCTCTCTCTCTCTTTCCGCACCCCTCTCTCGGGGCCTTCTCTGTAAAGCCGCCCCTCTCTCGGGGCTCTCCCACAATGCCGCCCTCTCTCGGGGCTCTCCCACAATGCCGCCCTCTCTCGGGGCTCTCCCACAATGCCGCCCTCTCTCGGGGCTCTCCCACAATGCCGCCCTCTCTCGGGGCTCTCCCACAATGCCGCCCTCTCTCGGGGCTCTCCCACAATGCCGCCCTCTCTCGGGGCTCTCCCACAATGCCGCCCTCTCTCGGGGCTCTCCCACAATGCCGCCCTCTCTCCAGGGCCTCCTCAGTAAGGCTGCCCCCTCTCTGGGGATCACCGTGCCCGCACTGGGGCTTCTCAGCAATGCCCCCTCTGGGGCTGGGGTCTATGCACCCCCAATGCTGCGCCGTCACTGGCGCTCGGGTCCCCACACTAGTGTGAGTCCCCTATGAGGCCTCCTCCAACCCCTAATAGCCTCACCCAAACCACCGGTGATAAACAACAACACAAATGCAAGCCCTTCAGCTAGAAACTTAACTTAAGTTAAGTTTCAGCTATAACTTAAACTGAAGCCGCTTGGCCATAACAACATTCCAGCCTACCAGGAAAAACTCCATTCCGCAGCTGTGTCAGCCACTGCTCCTTCAGTTAGGCTTTTCCTCTCTTTCATGGCAGAGAGCTCCTTCCTCCTGGGCTGCTGGCCTCTGGCTTCAGCTCCTAGGCTTTATAAGGGAGCCAGGCCCTGCCCCTTTCAGTCAGCTGACCGCTGGCAGGTGCAATTGCTTGCTGGCTCCAGTTACCCTGGCAACCAACAGCTGGGCTCCTTATTCACTGCTAGGGCTCTTTCTCTAGCAGTTTCCCCTCTTTAGGAGCAGGGCACCTAAGTGCCCTGCAACATTGTCCTTTAAAAACTGGGTGGATGTTCCCTCCATAGGGAACTAGCCCCAGGGCCAGAGGTATTGCAATAATTAGCCCTGATATCCCACTCTTGGTGTAATAAATGCTACCTTTGATCTCAACCAAAAAGGTCAAAATGCTGTTGAGAACCTTCTACATTTGGGGGGTGGGGAATATATATATATAGATATATATATAGATATATATATCTATATATATTCATGTGTGTGTGTATATATATATATATATATATATATATATGTGTGTGTGTGTGTGTGTGTGTGTGTATATATATATAACTGTACCTCTAACAACCTCTCAAGTGACCACTATGGTTTACTTGATAGACAAAAACACACTTTGACAGTTAAAATATTTTAGTCCCATTACAAAGTTTGCACTGTGTGCACGCACACACCCATCACCATTCTAATGCTTTCATTTGTTGTATTTGTCATCATCATCACTGTCATCCTCCTCATTGTTCTCTTCGGAGGGTTTGCCTCTGAATAGTCTGTCAGTCCCCTTTCCACTATATGAGGTCTGCCATCTCTTTCCTGTTATCCTCTTATGTGTTCCTGTAATACTGGTACATTTCACTCAGCCCCATTTTAATTGACTGTAGGGTCTGAGTGCCTGTTTGTAAGCAGGTTCCTGGCTTTCCACAGGGCATACCTGAAGCAGGAGATGAACTGGTCTAAGTGAATTGTTGGTGTCCCTTGCTGTTTGGTCAGTGCCCGTAGAGGACCGCTTCTCTGGTCAGAACTCTGAAATCTGTCACCACCAAGAGGAGCGCATGTATTTTCTTCAAAACCTCTCTGACATGTGGGCTGTCCCAGAAAAGATTGTTTCTGCCTGCCACCGGCAGGTTGGCCTCAAGTAGTTCAATGGACCTCTTTGACTTGAGGGGTTTTTTTCATGCTTATATGGGGAGTGCCCAGTGTGCTGTCTCCCAATTCAGGTTTCTGTGCTCCTTCTGCAATTCCTTGTGGAAGATTTGCTCCTGGTTTTTTTGTTTGTGTGTTTGTTTTTTAAGAATTTGTTTGTGTTCCAAGCTAAATCAGCCAAATCAATCCCAAATCCATGAGTAATTCAAGAACCATATGTGGTCCTCCTACTGGCAAACTTCCTTCACCCCCGACTCCCTGGGAGTTCATACCATTTGGTGAGCATCCTACATGCAGGCTAGACAGAGGTTTGGATGCCCCCTGAGTTTCACTTGCCCTCAGCTGTACAGCCACAGGAGCAAGCAAGGGAGGAGTCTCCCATTTCCAAGTGGGTATAGAGCCAAGATCTTCCCACTGGAAGTGAAAGTGAGAGGCTAACTATACATTACCTCTGCCTGAATACTACCCTTTGCCAAAAAAGCAGCCCCAGTGACTAGGAAAACCACCCTAGTGATTATGGTGTTTCCCCTGCCAGGTCCTGTCACCACATAGTACAGCCTACCTCAATAAGATATATGGTAATGCTAATTGCACTCAGTCCCCCCCAGTTCTGACACTTTAAAAGGTCATGTTGAGCCACTACACTGAATACGTTTCAACTTCCTCTTCATTTCCCACAGCTGAGCTGTGCCTTTCTTTCCTATTTCTAGTGATTCCCGTTTCTTCGCCAGCCTTAAATGGCTGACACACATCACCAAACCGGGCTCTAAACAGTTCACCCAGAATCCCTCTGTCACCCCCTCTCTTAGCCTGTCACATATGATTAGTGTGGCCCTGCCCTCCATGAGGCAGAGCCTGACAAATTTACCCTACAAGTCATCTGCATATCAATTTGTGGAGCATTCCAGGGCTCATGACAAGAACACCCAGTTCCAGTCATGAGTGGGGGGCTAATTAGCACATGGATCCTTTGTGGGGGTATCTGGAGTGCACATACATGCTGAGGAGTGCTAAGCTGTGGAGTCACTATGGCTTGAAATACTGTTGACTCTGCTGGAGCCCCGCTCAATGAATTATATAATAAATCATGAGCCTTTTGGTTTTGGACTAATATCATGCATAGTATGTACTATATATAATAGGTACAAAAGCACTGCTTAAAAGTGTGTTTATGGAGCACCTGTGTTAATAATCTTGCAGCAGTTTAAAACAAACAAAAGGTAAAATGCAAGAATTCTGGATGAACTAAGTCTATGGGTATCCACAGTAATTTGCCCATATGCATTTTCCAGTATAACTAATTTTTTGTTCACATTTTATCCATGTCTCCAACTTTGTTTCACTTAAACTACTTCACAATTACTGAGGAAGCTCTTTAATAAAGACAGGATTTTTTCCCTCTATTGTAATTATTATTGGAAAATTTTGGTACAGCCTACCCTGAGATTATAACTATTTTTTTCATGGAAAAATAGATTGAAAGCAACCTCAGAAGGTCATCTAGTCCAACCTCCTGCTCAAAACAGGACCAACCCCAACTGTATCATCCCAGTCAAGGCTTTGTTTAGCCGGATCTTAAAAACCTCCAAGAATGTAAAATCGACAACCTCTACGGGTAACCTGTTCCAGTGCTTACTACCCTCTTTATGAAAAAGTTTTTCCTTATATTTAACCTAAACTTCCCTTGTTGCAACTTGAGACCATTGCTCCTTGTTTTGTCATCTGCCACCACTGAGAACAGTCTAGCTCCATCCTCTTTGGAACCACCCTTCAGGGAGTTGAAGGCTGCTATTAAATCCCCTCTCAGTCTTCTCTTTTCCAGACTGAATAAGCCCAACTCTCTCAGCCTCTCCTATTCAGTCATGTGCCCAAGCCTCCTAATTATTTTTGTTGCCCTCTGCTGGACTCTTTCCAATTTGTCCACATCCTTTCTGTAGTTGAGGGCCCCAAACCGGACACAGTACTCCAGATGTGGCCTCACCAGTGCTGAATAGAGGGGAATAATCACTTCCCTTGATCCAGTGGAAATGCTCCTAATGCAGACCAGTATGTCGTTAGCCTTCTTGAAAACAAGGTCACACTGTTGGCTCATATTCAGCTTGTTGTCCACTGTAACCCCCAGGTCCTTTTCCTTTTCCCCAGGCTGTAGTGGTGCATGGGATTCTTCCATCCTAAGTGCAGGACTTTGCACTTGGCCTTGCTGAACCTCATGAGATTCTTTTTGACTCAATTGTCCAATTTCTCTAGGTCTCTGAATTCGAACCCTACTGTCCAGTGTATCTGCTACTCCCCCTAGTTTGGCATCATCCACAAACTTGCTGAGGGTGTACAGGGGGTGAGGACAGCAGATTGTGGCTCTGCCCCAGCCCTGACCCCGTGCTGTCACTACTCCAAGATCCAAGTCTCCCTGGGTGCCACTTCCAGGTGCCACTGCCCCAAGATCCATCTCGCCCCTGGGTGCCACTCCCTGCCTGCCTGTGGTCCTAACCCAGCCACCTGGCCGAGTGCCCTGTCCATGCAGGTCCCACCCCTGGCAGTGGGTGCAGGGTGGAAAGGCCAGGGTGTCTGGGCAGCACACCATGTCCGGCAGCAGCAGCTGGAAGGAGCCACTGTCATTGGGGCTGCCGGGAAATAGAGTCCAGCCATTGCACCACTCTAGCCCCACTGCACACCTGGGGCAGTGGGGCCGGCTGCATGTTCCATGGCCTGGGTTACTCCTTGTACCTGGACCAGGCAGGACCAAAGGTCATTCTGTAGGCTGGACAAAATCCATCAGCAGGTCGGATCCAGCCCACAGACCATATTTTGCCCACCCCTGTGTTCTTACCAAGTAAGATAATGTTCTTACCATGTATCTGAGGTATTACTTGTGCACCATGTGGATGGATATATAGAATGAGCATCTTTGCAGTATGAGAGCTATAAACTAATACTGAGTATTTAGTTATCATGACCTGGGCACAGATAGTCTGGATCAGTGGCCAGAGTCAAAATACAGGGTCTTGTGCGGGCTGGGAGCGATCCGGGCCCTTTTTGTGCTCTGCGCGGGCTGTGGCCAGCAGCCCGGGCACGCGGGGTCGGAGAGAACGGGCGACACGCTAGAATTAGGCACGGACGCGTAATGGTTGATTTAAAGATTATTTACTTACACCGAAGATGGTTGTAGTGTAGGCTGGAAAACTTGCTTGAGTTGCGGTTACAGATAGAAAAGATGAGAGGTGGACTAGAGTTCCTTCCCGTGAACACTCTTCTAGCCCGTCCGGTTGGAGGCTCTAAACTGCGAGCCCGTTGCGCCAACCGAAGAAAGTACTCGAACCAAAGAGCTCTAAATAGAC
>NW_005843327.1:139403-154509 GCF_000455745.1 Alligator sinensis | reverse complement strand
CTGATCAGACCCCGGTTGCCTGCTTTAAATGCGCTGGGTCCAATAGGCTCCGCAGCGCTTAGAGATCTTCACACAGTGTGAAGTCTCCTCCTCCTGGTGTTCGTGGAGTCCTCCAACTTGGGCGGAAACCACTCAAGCTTCTTATACGGCTAGCAAGCCAATCGCTAGCCGCCACATGTGAATAATTTAACGCAAGCCAATAATGGGGCTCGAATTATAATACAAATGGTGGGAACTCTTTGCACAGAGCATTTCTTAGATGCAAAAAGAAATGCACCATGCAAAGAAAGCTACAAATTGGCGGGAAATTCTCCCTTGCACCGGGGTTCTCCTTTACAGCAGAAAACTCCACCGTGCAAAGAAGCTGCAATTTAGCGGGAAAAATCATTTAGCAGTGCCAAAGCACATACAAAACAAAAATCACAACTTTGGGTTGTGACAGGTCTAAGCCAGAACCTATGTCCAAAGAGTGAACCAAGGGTTGGGAGCCAAAGATTCATACCAGAGAAAGAGAACTGTTGAGAAGACTAAGCAGTCTTCAGAGCAGGAATTGGGACAGGAGCTGGAGACAAGATTGGACCTAAATGAGGTCACTCAATGCCTAGAAGAGATGTGCTGAACAGAAGTTTGCCAAAATTCCACTCAAATCTTTTTATGACCAAGGAGCAGGTAGAGCAGGTTTCCTGTAGGGCTTGGTCTTGCCTAGTTACATCATGCTAGAAGTATTATGCAGATGTTTGTTCATCATGCTAATAGGGGAGTTAAGAAGCTAGCATTACCATTGAGATATTAAGGTGTCTAAGGCCAGGTGTGAGCCATTAACCTTCTTCTTTGGGATAAGAAAGTCATGGGAATACCTCCCAGGCTCCAGTAGCACCTCCTCTGCTTCCTGAGATCTTCTTGGTATATCCTAAAGACCAAAGTCATGCTGACTGCTTCATAGCTGTAGCATGGAACATTGTATATATGCCAGCATCCAGAACAGCCGGTAAGCAAGTGGAATGTTCTAGGTATGATGGTCCAGGAAATATGTAAGGAGGAAGGGGTTTTGAAAGTAAGTGGGTAGTCAGTTATTTCTCCCTGAGAGTAAACTTCTTTTTGTCTCAGTGTTCCTTTGAAAGTTTGTCTGAGATATTAGCTAAACTGAGAAAAGTTATCTGGAAAATATACCAGTCAGAATTAGCTGCTTACCTGGATGGTAGCTCACAAATACACCATGTGGCTGTGCTACCTGTTTGCAACTCTAGGTAAGACAGAAACACTGAAGTGGCAGACATGTGGGAGGTGCCAGAAAGCATGACGCCTATGGGGTTGTCTACACTGCTTGCACACTGTGCCCATAACTAGGGGTGTATCCAGCTCGAGGAGGCAGTCAGTTTCATGGGGAGATTGCAGGGCAAGCTGCCATTTTTGTGGGCTGATCATGGCAAGGCCCCCTCCCCTGTATGCCTTGCTGCTGATTGGTTTTGAGGGCTGTCCGTCATGTGGAGAGGGATGGGGACACATGACAGGCAATCCTCTCAGCTAATCAGTGATGAGGCGTGGGGGCAGCAGCCCTCTTGGGCTCCCCTTTGTGCTGGCTGCTCCCTACCATGCTTCCCCCCCAGCAGGCTGCACAGGTATCCCTCAGTACCATGAGAACTGCTGGCTCTCTCTGGAGAGCCAGCAATTTATTTTTGGTAATTTTTTTTTTCTTGGGGATTTCGTGGATATCACCCAATTTCACGGTCAAAGTGGATTTTGCAATTTCTATGAAATATGCAAAATTACAATTTTGGTAGATCCCTACCTATTGCCTTGCCTTGAAACACACCCTACTTGGTTGCTCCTGCTCAACACATGCCACATCTCAGAAATAAAGCAGTGGAGGCAACTCAGAGTAACCTCAAAAATGTGCCGAGTACTGTCCTCAGGCTGTCCATCCTAGGCTTACTTCTTGGCATTACATCAAGAGTGGATCCATGTGGATAATCACTCAAAGAACTTTCTTCTCTCATCCTTGAAATTGCTTTGGAAAATCTGACCTGTAGAAGCATCTCCCTAGGACAGTGGTTTGCAATCTGTGGTCCATGGACTCTTGGGGGTTGGCAGATTAATTTAAGGGGGTCCATGAAAGATGACTATTATCATTCAAAAGTATGTGAATACCCACATTTATGATTCAAAGAATTTGAAATGTCAAAACGGTCCACACGTCCATTCAAAATTTTGTAGGGGTCCAAAAATGAAAAAAGGTTGAAAACCACTGCCCTAGGAGGACTGAGTACTAATTAAGAGGAGGTTTGAAGGACTTTCCTTCCAGGAATGAACATCTAAGCTGGCTGCAGATTGAACAATGTTTTGAAAAAAGCCTTAAGTAAATAGTCAAATTCTAATGTCCCAACCCGAAGCAGGTATACCTTTCAGTCTTTCTGGTGCTAAGACTCCCTACAACCTTCAACAGGCTGGGATTAGTACACCTTTCCTGTGATTCCTTAGCCCTCTCAATTTTTCCTTAAAGCTATCTAACAACTGAAATAACTGAAACGACAGATAATAGCCCTTTCCAACCTATGGAGTCTGATCTCTCTTGGCAAATCTGAAGGTCAGAAAAAGAAAATTTAGTGTAATAGATTGACTTAACTACAACTCTGACAGCTACTTTTGGAATAAATTGAAGAGGATGGTCTCAAGATAATTAAATTTTAGTTTAATAAGGAGCCCCATCCTATGCTTAAGGCACTGTATCAACATACACAAAGTCTGTTCCCTTATGGAAATTAGTACATATATCTACCTATGTATCAAAATATCAAAATCAACTATGACAGCTGGAATCTCACTTACTCTTCAAGCAAATGTAATGGAAATTAGAAAAAGCCAACTTCAAAAGAATATAGCTGGAAAAAAGACATTTCTGAAGAAGTTCAAAGGAGTCCATAAACTGTAAGTACTACATTTAATTCCCATGGCTTGCACTGGGTATAAAAGTAGTCAATCCACAAATGAAAAGGGATGAAAGAAAATCCTTGTACAATAATCCAGTCAGTTGCAGTCACTACCACATACATATACTTTTACTTCAGATAAAGAAAAAAACCTCACAACACTGATTTTTCTAAAAATGGTCTATGATCCTTGAAACAGTCAAAATAATTTTCCTCCCTGATATGACCATTTCTTCACAAAACATTTCCACTTAAAGCACAGAATAGGCAATTTTGAAATCCTAACTAAATGGCTGAGGTTTTAGAAGCCAATTTGCTAGCTGAAGAACATCTAGCTATAAATGCCAAATCTGAGCTTTCCTCTGAGAGGAGAACTTGAATAAGTACTAGGAAAAAATGAGATTCTGGCTGGAGGGTGGGGCATGCCTTGTTTTACATCTTTCAGGATCAAAGACCAGAATATGTGACAAAGAGACCAGATATGTCTTGTGTTCACTGAATGTTAATCTTAGCTTTACTTGAGTGCTTTCTGTACTTTTGTTTAAGAAGAAAACAAGAACTCCCCCCTCCACCCAGAACAGGGGCACAGGAGGTAGCTGGATTCAATCTTATAAAGCAAATCACTTATGCCCCTAATGAAAAGAGGAGTTTGGGGTTTTTGGAATCTTGGATCTGAAAGCTTTAGTCTCAATACTGCAGAACCATAGATGAGACTTTAAGGTGAATATATGCTATAGCACAACATATTGTCAGCACTAGGACAGGGGCAGCCAGGCCAGGGGGCTGATCAGGATTACCAGGTTGGAGGACCCTAGCATCAAAACCAAAGTCAGTTCCAGCAAGACAAGTCACAAACTGAGCTGTGGGTGGTCTGCCTCATGGCAAGTGCAAGCAGAAAATCAGATATCATTTGGAAACCAGCATTCCAAATGAGCTGAATCATGAGGCAGAGGCAGTGGTCAGTCAGAGCAGAGTTGGCAATGAAACGTCAGATCTGGGATTGACAGGCAGAGGGAGTGTCTACGCGTTGCCCTATGGCAGGGGCAGGCAATTATTTCGGATGGAGGGCCACTTACCCAGTTTTGGCAAGCTGTCTAGGCCCTCATGGGCACCCCTGCCCCTTGACAGGTGCCCCACCCCCTGGTCATCATCTTGGGACCAATGTCCCAATGTCTTTGGTCCCAAGACATTGGGACATTGGTCCCATGTCCCAGGGCCAGCACTGGTGGAGCCCAAAGTGTGTCACAGGCTGGCAGGGGTTTCTGGAGCCAGGTTAGGCTGCACCAGTAGGGAGAGATGGGAGCTGGTCCAGCTCTATAGAGCCCCTGCTGGCCGGGACACTGTAATCCTGCCGCCCTGCTCTGGGCCCCACTGGCGCTGGCTCCGGGACACCGGTGTGGGCCCCATGCACCCACTCATTCCCAGTGTCCCCCAGCCCCACAGTACGGGCATGGGGCAGCGTGCCTCCCCAACTCATCGGCAGAGAATGAGCTGGTGCTGAGTGTGGGGAAAAACAGCCCCTCACCCGCCCCGTGGCTGCCTACCCGGAGCTCACACCACAGTAGGCTGCAGTGAGGCTGCCACCACTGTCCCTGTACTGCCCAGCGCGCAAGCTCCAGGTGGGCAGCAGTAGCAGCAAACACTGCCGGGTGCAGCAAGCGGGGAGGCTGCAGCTGCTGCCACTGCGGTGCAGCCCCAATGGGCAAGGCTGGAGCTGGCGCGGGGCCCAGGCTGGCAGCGGGGGGCAGGTTACAAGCTGATGCTGAGTGTGGGGGAAAAGCGGCCCCTCCCCCAACCCGTGCCCAGCGCCCCATGCTGCAGACGCTTGCAGACTCCCTGGGGCTGCCTGTGCCTGCTCAGGACAGCCCCACACAGGCTGCAGCATGGAGTGCCAGCCATGGGGCAAGCAAGCGGCCGCTTTTCCCCAGGCTCAGCTTTTCCCCAGGCTCCTCCCCTGCCTCCCCCTCCCTTACCTGAGTTTCTGGCACTGGTGCAGCCACATAGTCCCAGGCTGGGGGGGCCGGAACGGGTGGGCCCTGCTGTTGTGGGAGCCCACCAGGCTTCCCCTGGGTCCTACTGCTCCTGGTTTCTCTCATTTTTTACAGGAACCAAGGATAGATTAATATTAATTTTCTAAATTTTTGAAGGGCCCCGTGGGCCACATCTGGTCCGTGGGCTGTATTTTGCCCACACCTGCCCTATGTTGATGTAGCGATGCACTCCAGGGACACACAGACATACAGTGGATGGTTTGAGGCAGCAGGAGCCTATTTGCTCAGATGGCTTCCTGTTTGCTGTGCAAGTCTAATATAGGTGGAAAGAACCAACCAACTACCAGGAGTCCTGGCCAATCAGGGGCCAGCAGTGGGAGGCCTTCTCAAAGAGGATCTTCTTCCCTGCTGCTCCACCTTTGTTGACCAGCTATGCTCCAGGATCTCATAGTTGTGTTCCACTTCCTTGAGAAGCAGGCACAGGGATGTAAAAATGTACTCCAAGTCATGCCTTTGTGAGAGTACTACTGTGAGTGAAGTGTGTGATGTGTCCATTTCCATGATGAAGGTGGAGATCGGCTCTGGGTGGACCAGTACAGGACCTGAAATGAAGGCTTTCTTCAACTGTTCAAAGTCACTCTGGCCCTCTGTTGACAAATGGAAAGGCATTTTTTTTTTTAGAGCAAGTGAGTGAGGGGTGCTGGTAACTCTGCAAAGTTTGTAATTAGTCTCCTGTAGAAGTTAGCGAAACCCAGGAATCATTGTATTTCTCATCAAATGTGGAGCCACCCAGCCACAGACTGACTTCCCTTCTTGGGAGAGGGAAGGTCCATCTTGATGCCATCTGGAGATAGCACCAATCCCAGAAATCCCAATGGTAGTTTGATTGAAGACACACCACTTTTCTAATTTAGTACATAATCCATGCCAATGTAATCTGTTTAGGATAGTATGGGCATATTAAGTGTGCTGCTCCAAGTTTTCTGAGAAGATAAGGATATCACCATTTAGGTAGGCCACTATGAATGAGTTAAACAGTTCTCATAATGCATTGGCAGTCAGGTGCTGGAATGTCATCAGGGCATTGGTAAGGGCAAGTGACATGACCAGATAGCCAAAGTGACCATAACGTGTTCAGAAAACAGTTTTCTATTAGTCTCCAGACTGGAGACATACTAGGTTTTAGGCCCCACAGAGGTCCAGTTTGGTAAATATCTGAGCTTCCTGCAGCCAGTCCAGTAGTTCCAGAATTAGGAGCAGAGGATATTGGTTCCAGGTGGTAATTTGGTTGAGCTCCCAGTAATCTATGTAGAGGCAGAGACTCGCATCTTTTTTCTTTACAAACAGGACCAGTGACACAGCAGGTGAAGTGGATTTCCTAATGAACTCTTTAGCCAGGTTCTCTTATAGGTAATCTCATAATGCAGCTAGGTCAGGTTCTGACATGCCATATATTTAACCCATGGGTATCTTTGCCCCAGGTTGAACAGTCTTAATCCCAGTGGGTATCTGCATTGATTTTTTTCAAAGACATTTGCCATAGTCCCCATACTTGGAGGGGAGGCCTGTGATTGTCTCAGAGGGCTGCTCCACCCTTGGTGTCAAGCCCCAGACACTCCAAAGGGAACTTCCTGGGCAACTGGTTCCTGGTCATCCAGCAATGTCACTGGCTGTATTCCAAGATAAAACTGACCGCTTGCAACTTCCATAGCACAAAAGGATTGCGAAAAGGTCAGACAGGGTATCCTAAGGATCAGGGGAAAATATGGGGAATGGATTATCTTGAAACTTAGCACTTCCCCATGTCCTTGAATATCCACTCCCAGTGGGGCTGTCTCCTGGGTTACTGGTCTGAAGGACAGAAGTGACCCATCAATGCTCTCTAACAGGTCTGGAGTGGCTCATGAGGACTTGCATAGTTTGGGTAGTTTCCCCATTCAGGTAGCAATCTTTGGACCCTGAGTCAAGCAGGGCTGCCAACTCTGGGACTTCTGAGATGAGCCAGGGATGTACAACCACACAAACAATTACAACTCAGGATCTTCCACATGAGGCATTGAGTGGGCCTCACTGAACCCTGAGGCAGGGGGGTAATGGGTGGATCCCAGACCTATCCTCCTCAGCAGGCCTGGGTCTTGGTGTTTCCTAAGTCCCCTTGGTTACGGACAGAACAGGAGGCAATGGAGTGCCTGGGCTCACTGCAATAAAGGCACTGATGGTGCTGGTGGCTCCACTCTCATTCCTTAGGGCTAAGCCCTAAACAATTCCTCTTCACCTGCATAGACTTGGAGCAGGTGCATTGAAGACGGTGGCATGGCACTGTAGCAGAAAGCCCCCTTTTCCTCTTGCCTGCATTTGCTCTCCCCTCTTTGGATATGTTTCTCCTCTTCTACCTTTTCTCCCTTCCTTTTTCTTTCAGTATAAGATAAGGAATTGTGTTTTAAAGTTTGTATGTGTGTATTTTGTATCTCCCCTTGTATTTTGGTATTTTTATCTATTTGTGTGCCATGGCATTACTTTTGTAGCTTATATTTTATACTCCTCACCTTTCAACTAAATGTGTTTAGTTTCAGAAGTAAGTTATACATTGTAACAATGTTAACAAGGGCAGGAATCAAACTGCCACTTCCCTGTATCGGCCCCTGAAAGAGCGAGTGAATCAGTGATTGAATGTGTAACATGGCAGCAGGCAGCAATTAACACCTAAGGAAACTGCAGATCAACCAACGGAAGAACTCAATAGAAGACAATGTAACAACCGGGAAATCTCTAAATGTCACTGATCAAGGGCTAGAAGCCCAGACCTGAGTTAATCAACGCCGGAGACCAACTTTTGGGCTGAATATCTCCAGATCGACCGCTCCCAGAGCCCGATTCAAAATTCATCAACAGACTCCCAAACCTGAATGTACACGCGGACGACCCCTGGGGCTGACAGATGCCATCCAGTAGCCACTGAGGGGGAAGTCCCACGAGGGTTAATGACCCCTAGAATGGGCAAACCTGAAAACTAGGGAGTCACCACAGTCTGCCAAGGACAGATAAAAAGCAGTGAAAAGTGACCCTCAGCGGCACTCTCTTGATCTCCAACTTGACCAGTGTCACAACCCAATGATTTTGGTGCCTCGGCACGATGGAATTTTCCCGCCACATGAGAGCCTCTTGCACAGCAAAGGTTTTTCTGCTGCAACAGAAAACCCCGGTGCAAGAGAGTTCCCGCCATTTGAATGTAAATTTGTGTCCCACTATTGGCCAGTTCTAAATTATTCCTACGTGGTGGCTGGTAATTGGCTCGTTGGCCGTTTAAAATTTTGTGCGACTTCCGCCCAAGTCGGAGAACTTTGAGCACGCTGCAGAGTGCCTCTAAAGAGATCTGACTTGCGGCTGAGCTGATCAATAGACTGATCACCTATTGATTCTTCTCCCTGTCGCCGAGTGCAATCCTCGACGTACCCTTTCCCTGCCGGCTTAATTTGTGGACGGATTAGCTGGCCTGAGCCTTGCCAGCTGGAGCAACTCACATAGTTGTTTAAGCGACCGAACCACCTGCGTCGCGGCTACAAGCGGCGTAAGTAAAGTTTTTGCAACCAAAAAGCTTTGTCTGCCTCTCCATTCACTAGCCTGCCCAAACGACCGAGCAATTTATATATCACCTCGAGTCGGCTCCGGTGTGTGTGTGTGTGTGTGTGTGTGTGTGTGTGTGTGTGTGTGTGGGGACCAGCCCCAAGGCTTATGATTTAACTTCATTACCGTGCTTCAATCCACCTAATAAACCAGAATTTTAAGGATCCCGAGTTGGACATTTGTAGCCAACAGCACAGGGGCCCAAAAGGTGGTGAACCCTTCTTCTCCTGTCTTCCTTTAGCCGGTTGTCAATTTGGATAACCAAGTCAGTAAAATGTTGAAGCTGGAGGGTGCCACTCTGTGGGCCAGCTCACTTTGACTTCCTCTCAATGTCCTCATCAGAACTGGTACAGCTTCTGGGCAGCTTTGTTCCAGTCTGTCAGCTGTGTAGCAACAAAAGTGTGCTGCATAGGAAGCAACTGTGCCGAATTCCTAGCAGAGGTTCCTTTCTGCTGTTTGGGAACTCTAGGAACAGTCACATATGAAGAGACAGCCCCAAGAATCACTTCCCAGTCTATAAACATTGGGCTATTCTTTTCCAGTACAGGTTTCCCTTGCTTTATGTGGTACATGCATGCGTGGAAAAAGGGGCATAACTCTTTTTCCCATAAAGGGAACTCAAATTCCCATAAAGGGAACTCACTTTACAATGTAACAAATACAGATATGTTCCAAGACCTTGACTACACTGACCCCCAGACCTATTTTTACCACTTTTACAAGACAATTTAGGTACTCACCAACAGCAGATAGGGGTAGGAGATAAGCTAGTGGAATGCTTAGAAGCCATAATGGGGACATGTTGCAGACAATGAGTGAGGAGCACAGATCCACACGAGACTATATTTTGGTACATGTCACTCCCACAGTGCACTGCACAAAGCAGCTGACTGCAGGCTTCTACCACACCAATCGCATAATATTTACCTTGCATATAACAAATTTTTGGTATAAAAAGGGTTATTGCATAAGAGAATTTGCATGTACAGAACCTGCGTAAGGTGAGGGTAACCTGTATGACAAAGGCCCAGTCCAGCGTGTCCCACATCAACAGACTGATAATGATAACCAGGGCGAACATTGCTTGGTCATTCGTATAAATATGGGGGAAGGTCAGCCTGATTTCATAGATTTCATAGACATTAGGGTTTGAAGGGACCTTGGAAGATCATTGAGTCCAGCCCCTCACCCGAAGGGCAGGAAGTCAGCTGGGGTCATAGGATCCCAGCAAGATAAGCATCCAATTTTATCTTGAAGGTGTTCAGTGTAGGTGCTTGAACCACCTCCGATGGCAGGCTATTCCAGACCTTGGGGGCTCAAACAGTAAAGAAATTCTTCCTTATGTCCAGCCTGAAGTGGTCTTGCAGTAGTTTATAACCGTTCGACCTCGTCATCCCTTGGGGCGCTCTGGTGAACAAACGTTTCCCCAGATGCTGGTGGTCACCCCTGATAAACTTATAGGTGGCCATCAGATCACCCCTGAGCCTGCACTTTTCCAGGCTAAAGAGCCCCTTAGCTCTCAGCCTGTCGTCTTAAGGTCTATTTTCCTGACCTCTGATCATGCACGTGGCTCTCCTCTGGACTCTCTCAAGCTTCTCCACATCCTTTTTGAATTGTGGAGCCCAAAACTGGATGCAGTACTCCAGCTGCAGCCTCACCAAGGCCAAATACAAGGGGAGAGGGACGTCCCGGGATTTGCTTGAGAAGCATCTATGGATGCAAGCCAGCGTTTTGGTCACTTTACTAGCCGCAGCATCACATTGCAGGCTCATGTTCATCTTGCCCCTTTTATCTACTTGATCTCTCCTGTACAGGGTATAGCCATCTATACCCGTAGTCCAGTCATGGAAGGAGTCCCACCTGGTCTCCGTTATCCCTATGACATCATAATTATTTGCGTTAAGCAGGAGGACAAGTTCCTCCTGCTTATTCCCCAAGCTCCTGGCATTTGTGTACAGGCAAGCAAGTGTCCCCTTGGGGGCCCTTGCCTTGCCCACAGATTGTACCAGGGCTGGGGCAGGGGTGGGCTCCCTTAAGTGCCTTGGCCCGCTGGCTTTGCAAGGGTTGCTCAGTGGGCCAGCAGTGGCGGTAGTCCCCACGCCTCCAAGTGGCCTTAGTTTAAAGCCCGGTGGAGCAGGTCAGCCAGTCTGGCTGAGAAGAGAGGTGGAGAGAGGTGGAGGCCATCTCTTCCCAGCAGCTTGCTGCCTCTCTCGCCAAAGAGCAGGCTGTGGTCATGGAAACCAAAACCTTCCAATGACACCAGCGTGGCAGTCTTTGGTTAACTACCTGGATCCTACTCTCCTTCTACAGCCTGTAGCCCAAGACTGGGAGGATTGAAGAGAACTGTGTCTGAGCCTGAGCTTATCTGCTTATCTCCTCACACCTGGTTTATCTCCTGACACCTCACAACACCCTTTAAAAGTTTAAAGGATCTCATGGAACCCTAATTGAGACTCACTGGTTTAAGAGCAGAGAGAACCCTATTGCCAGTTACTTCTGTTCCTCTTCCTGATCTTAAGTAGTGTGCCTAGTTATGTGTTGTGAACCAGCCAGCCAGGTCCCAAGGATTAAGGTGGAGCCACAGGCATTGACAGAGGTCTTAGACATTAGGACTGTGCGAAGCTTCGGTCTCTGATTTGATTCAGCGGAAATTCGGCACGATTCAGTGGCTGAATCTGAATCAAATCAGAGGATCCTTTAATCTTGCCAAATCAAATCGGAACCCTCCAAATCGATTTGGAGAGATTTGGACATAGAGACAGCTTTAAATGTTTTTTCTACATACCTCTAGGTAGCAGGGGCTTATGAATGCTGCAATGCTAGGGTGGATGGAGCATCCCATGGGAGCGTGAGGGGCTCCCCAGCACTCTCATCAGCAGACCCAGAAGTGCTTCTGGTCTACTTCCAGGTCCACTGGGGAGTGCGTTGGAACCTGCCCCCCGCACCTCTCTAGTTTGGCGACTGGTGCCTCCTGGGTTCGGGGGGGTGGGGCACCTGGGGTTCCCCCAGCGGCTGATCGCTGAGCTGGGGGAACACGGAGGCGACCTTGGTCTACCCTCCACACCAGTGTGTTCCCTGGCAGACCTGCAAGTGGACTGGAAGCATGAATGGCGTGTGCCCCCAGCAGCTGGCAGGGCACGGCTGTGTTGGCAGTGGTGGGAGCGCAGCGGCGGGACCCCGGCGGCAGTAAGCTGGGAGCTCCCACAGATGCTGCCAGCACTGTTGGCAGTACGGGTGGGGGCAGGGGTGGTGAGCATCAATCAGGGGTCGACGACCACCTGCAGGTGCCACCGGCAGCGTCAGCCAGGGGCAATCATGGATCGCCCGCAGACGCTGCCGGTGTTGTCAGCAGTGGGGTGGTGAGCAGCGACCACCTGCAGGCGCCGCTGACAGTGTCAGTGGTGCCTTTTTGCAGGGGGTGCACTGCCACACTGGGGGGGTGCACGTGCACCCACATGCACCCCCTACGTGTCGCCCCTGACCAGAAGTACTTTCGGTTCACTTCCAGGTTTGCCGCCAAGCACATGGAGTGTCCCCCCACACTCCTGTGGGGCGCTCCATCTGCCCCAGCATTGTAGTGTTCACAAGCCGCACCTGCTACCTCAAGCTATGTAGAAAAAACTTTTAAAGATGTGTCCACATCCGAATCGCTGATTCTCTGAATCAGCATCGAATCTTCAGATTTGGATTTGACCGAATTGAATCAGGGACAATGATCCGAATCAACGAATCAAATCACTGTCCCTGATTCGGACCAAATCCAAATCGAATAGGGCCCACTTTGCACACCCCTATTAGGCATACTTTGCCCAGCCCCTGGGAGTTCCAAGTGGGTGTTGGGCTGTGGCTTGGGATAAGAAGCTGCTGTGCTGGTCAGGGCTTGAGGATGCAAGCTTGACAGACATGGATGTTCTTACATCTAGCAACCCACAGAAGAATGTGCCTTCTTAAGTCATTGGTCATGCTGACCTGCTACAGACGGCATTTTCAGAATACCTGCTTTTTGAAACCTAAGTGATTTTTGTTGTCCTGTTAGTAAACCTATGTCAACCATCACACTGATGGCAAGCTCTAAAACTTGCTTCAATGAACCAAATTAACTTTCACATTACACTTAGTATTGCTAGTCAGAGCAACCAAGATAAAAATGGCTGAGGATGGGGATAGAGTTAGTTCATGGACGCTTGGTGTGGAGAAGAGCAGAACTGAAGGTGATTGCATGATGTTGGCATGTTTGGATTTGGAGTGCCTGAATTTGTGGTTGATATGAACAGCCCTCCTCACACTTCTCTTTTTGAAAAGCCCTGTGACTTGTAAGGAAAGGCAAGGAAAGAGACACCCACAAATGGGGAACATATAATTTTAGGAGGAATATTTACTAATAGCATGCATTACTCTGCAGCAGAAAACATGAGGGAGCTGAAGCAATAACTACCTGTAAGAGGTTAATACTGGTGTTAGACACACTAAACTTGGCTGTTTTATTAACTCTGACCTTTCATTAAAAGAATAAGCTATGAAGACAGGCTTGCCAGAACAAACTAAATGCACGCTTGTCCTGCTAACATACCCTTGCACAAACAGTCTGTAATATGAACAACAGGGTTACATGGTCACTATCTAATCCCACTCAACTAAAGGGAGCTGTCACCCTCAATGGCTTCATTTAAACAGTGAAGCCATATCAACAGTAGGGATTTTTACAAAAATAAAACAGAAAATCTGCCACTTTGTTCCTCATTCAGTTCACTGGACATTAAAAATCATTAGAAAATCTGAGTTTAGGCAAGGCTCTTGTGGCATCTGGTGTTTTTAATACCTTGTCAAAGAAGAACCTAGGCAGAACATAGCATTGCAGCTAAGTAAACTGGGTGCAGTCATTGTTTTTATGGGGGATATTATAATTTATGGGGTCAGACTGCAGCCTCTAATCCCAGTCTTGCTTCAGATGGAGGATGTATGGTGGATCATTGTACCTGCCACTGGTTCCTGTTACTTCCCTCTTTCCTACAGGAAGAAACCATGCTGTTCAATGTATCATAAAACAAAGGAAAAAATTGTACAGGAGCAAGGGTTGATGGTTGTAATGTTACAGAAATGGCTGTAATGCTGCAGTGGCTAATAAGATTAGCAGCTATTTGTGTGCAAAGGATTTAGCTTAAAGCTTTGGAGCCATAGCCCCGACAAGATATAGCATATATAAACACAGTCCTTAAAGGCTTTACTAGAAACACCTCTGGACCAGTCAACAGGTGATGGCATCCTATGATATCATCCTCTTACTGAGTTGGGTGCAGTGAGGACTTATATCTCCACACTGTAAAATAACTGTAGTGCTTTTCTTTTGCAGTTCTCTTATGTTAGTTTAGCATGGCAACCAGATGGCATAAAATATCTTCAGACTTAGCTTTTAGCAAAGCAAATAGCTTTCCTATGGTGAATATTTTCCATATTCTCTTTATTCATTCTACCTCATTTGGCAAGGTTACCCATTTCCAGGCTCTGGCTTTCACACTGACAGATGCTGAGCTAAGATGGATGTATAGAGATATGTAGTAATATGTAGAGATATGTAGTAATACATAGCTGAAAGCTTGGGAACTGTGTCAGGAAGGAAACCTTTGGGTGAAAGTGGCTGCCACAAGCCAGTTATTGTGCAAATATTTTTCCCAACAGATCTCCAATAGGCCTATGTGAAGCAGCAAGTATTCGCTTTGGATTTGGTTGATTCAGAGGGACAGAGATTCAATTTGGTGATTCGAATCACCGTCCCGATTCAATTCGGCCAATTTTTGAAAGATTTGGCGCTGATTCAGTTAGATTCAGCCATAGACTATAATGGGGAATCACTAACACACCTATAACTTTGTCACTTTTTTGCAGAATTGGATGAAAACAGCAGAGATGGTAGCCCCTTCTGAGGGCATGAAGTCTGCCAAGTTTCAAGGAGATACATGCAGGGGTTTCTGTGAAAGCGCACCTCAAACTGTTGAAAGCAAAACTCACATCACTTGTGTGTGTTAAGGCAGAGTGGGATGAAAACAGCAGGGAAAACAGCCCCTTCTGAGGGCATGAGACATGCCAGGTTTCAGGCAGAGCGGTGCAGGGGTTTCTGAGAAAGTTCTGAAAGCAAGGTTCTGAAAGCAAATAAAAAATGCAAATAGGTGTGGAGTGAGGAGGGTGGCACTCCATCTGCTTATGGAGCTTGGCAGACCCCAGCAGCAGGAGGTTCACCTTCAGGAACACTGGCGATACGTAGGGGGTGCATACGGGTGCACATGCACACCCTGAGATTGGCTGCCACCACTGCCGGCCACTCAACACTCGCCACCTCCCTTGCTGCTGACTCTGCCATGGCTGCCTGTGGGCAGTCCTTGTTTGGGCTGCCCTCGCTATCACCATGGCTGCCTGCGGGTGGTCCCTGCTCGCTGCCGCCACACCACCACTGCCGCCACCTGTGGGCAGTCGCTGTGTCCCCCCAGCCTCGGGAGACATGAGGCATTCATGTTCAGGAGCACCAGCTGCTCCACCAAACAAAAATCCAAGGTGGTGTGGTGGGGTGTT
>NW_005843327.1:136807-139216 GCF_000455745.1 Alligator sinensis | reverse complement strand
TTGTGGGGTCTGGTCCCTCTGGCCCCAAACATTGAAGCCATGCCCTTGGCCCACATTGGCAGCAGGTGTGGTGGAGGAGATTGGCTCATGGTTGGAGTGCTGGCACGGGAAAGTGGATCCCCTTCTTCCCTGTCCCCCCGCCTCTGCCCTTCTGCCTCTCTGACTCTGTTTACCAGCACCTCCATCCAGTGATCGAGGGTTTTGCTGCTGCAAAACCCTCGATTCATCCTTGGGTCACACATGCCAACCATCACATGGACCATATTGGACCGTAATGGATCCAGCGATTTTTTGATGCCTTTCTTCAGCTGTTTCACCAGTGCCTGCACCACTGGTGAAAGCGGCTTGCCTCAGCCAGGAACAGTGATCACCTGGAACTTCTCCATTTTATTCTCAAGCTCCTTCACTACAGAGATCACCTGGCTAAGGAGCAACACCAGCGCTGAGGCTCTTGGTAGCCTTGAGGAACAGCTTAAGGACCACCAAGATCTGGGAGATGGTATCCCACACCCAGACCCCAGAGCCTGAAAAAGTGTCAGGCAACCCCCACAGCTGAGAGCCAGAGGCTCCGTCTGGGTGGAGCCCAGAACCATAGGCTCCGTCTGGGAAGAGGCCTTTGAGGAGCCAGAGTCGGGGGCTGCAGACCCCAAGGGGTGTGGCATGCATCCATCTGCATTTTACTGGTGGTAGCCTGGCTAACTGTGGCTACCTACCATGGGGTGCACTGGCAGGGCAGCGGGCCCTCCTGCTCACTCTCCCGCGCAAACTCCGTGCTAACTCGCATGCCAGGCAGACAAGCGCGCCTATTTGCAAGGCCTGTTCATGAGGCTTCAGTTGCGTGGCTCCCTGGGGGCTGGGCAAAGTAGGAGCCGGGGGGGGGTGTCCCTCCTTGGCTTCGATTCAACTGCCCTGCAGCTGACTGGGTCAGGGTCCCTCCCTCCTTGCCACGGGCCCCACCTACCTCCTGGGCCCGCGGCAGACTTCCTGGGCTAAGGGTTTGGGGCGGCAGATTGCCCCCTCAGTCCCCCTCAGGATGGAGTCTCCCAGAACAAACTTTTTGCATTTTGTCTTAGAGAGAGCCGGGGTGGTAGGTACAGTTGAGCCTGCGTTGCCTATCAGAGCTGGCAACTTAGCAGGCTCTGCTGGGGCTGCAAGAGGTTCACATCTGATGCAAAGCTCCAGTGGGGCGGGGACCTTGGTGCGGCGGGTCTTGGGGCCCTTGACTACCTTGGTCCAACCCCTTGGCTGGACAGCATGGGAAGTCTCCAAGTCCTACCTTGTCCTGGAAGGTGACCTTGGTCTACCCTCCACCTCTAGGGGGTGCAGGGCCTGGTAGTAGGAGTCTATCTCCCGCTCACCATCTCTGATGGCGTGCAGTCTCTGGACTGCGGCCTGGAGCTCCTCCAGCTGGCACTCCAGAGACCCCAAAAGGGAGCAGACCTCACAAGGGAAGGTGGCTATGCTCCTGAATTGCTTTGGAGGCTTCCGATTTGATTCAGACCTTTTAGTGGGCTCCCCAATTCGATTCGGTTTGAGAGATTTGGCCGCTGAATCAGGCTGAATTTCCTCCAAATTGAATTCAGCTACTGAAGCTTCGCACAGCTCTAATATTCAAATACTCTACATAAAGGGGCAGTTCAATGGAATATGTATGAAGGTATCTTTTTGCACCCCTCCCAGCATAACTCAGAATATGCTTTGGGTATGATGTTTAGATGGAATGAAATGTCATAGTTTCATAGTTGGTAGGGTTGGAAGGGACCTGAGCAGATCATCAAGTCCAACCCCCTCCATAGCAATGCACTATATCAGGGGCATGCATTGCTATGGAAACATAGCATCATGTGTAGATGCACCCACCATGAAAAAGTTTAGATTCTAAGAAGGGAGTTCCCCAGCCTGTAGGTATGCTGCTGGTTCTTTCTCCCCAGGTGCAGCACCTTGCACTTGTCAGTGTTGAAACCCATCCTGTTCTCATCTGCCCACCCCTGTAACCTGTCTAGGTCCGATTGCAGCCTATTCCTCCCTTCTAGCATGCCCACATCCCCGCACATCTTAGTGTTGTCTGCAAATTTGAACAGGGTGCTTTTTACCCCCTTGTCCAAGTCGCTGATGAAGATGTTGAACAGTGCGGGTCCGAGGACTGAGCCCTGGGGGACCCCACTGCCCACATCCCTCCAGGTCAAAAATGACCCTTCCACCCCCACTCTCTGGGTGCGGCCCTCCAGTCAGTTAGCGACCCATTTGACTGTGTAGGTGTCGACACCACAATCCCCAAGTTTTTTAATGAGAATGGGGTGAGAGACCGTGTCAAAGGCCTTCCTGAAGTCCAGAAAGACTACGTCCACTGCTACCCCTGCGTCTAAGGATTTTGTGACCTGGTCATAGAAGGCCACCAGGTTGGTCTGA
>NW_005843327.1:120973-136038 GCF_000455745.1 Alligator sinensis | reverse complement strand
CCCTCCTGAAGTCCAGGGCTGCTGCCTTGCTGCAGGCTTTTGCCACCTTGCGCTGGATGAATTCCAGCAGGTGATGATCGCTGTCGCCCAGGTGGTGGAGCACCTGCAGCCCCCCCATGAGGTCATCGCCTGTGGCCAGCACCAGGTCCAACAAGGCGTCTCCCTTTGTTGGGCTGCGCACCTCCTGAGTTAGATGGAGGTCCTGTATCTTGGCTAGGGACTTATGTGAGCGGTCAGACCTGGCTCACTGCTCTTCCCAGCAGATGTCTGGAAAGTTCAGGTCCCCCACGTCTTTTGACCTAACTACCTCTGTTAGCTGACTTAAGAATTCCTGGTCTAGCTCTTCCCCTTGGTTGGGTGGTCTGTAGTAGACCCCCACCGTTAAGTCCCTTTCCCCTCGACTTCCTTGTGTTCTAACCCAGAGCACTTCAGTGTGCCCCTCCTCTGACCTTGTGTTACTTGATGAGGATGTGTATTCCTCCTTGATGTAGAGCGCCACACCCCCACCTTTCCTCCCTGTCCTGTCCCTCCTGTACAGCCTATAACCCTTGATATTCACCGCCCAGTCGTGCGTTGTGTTCCACCGTGTTTCTGTGAGCCCCACTATGGCTGGCTTGGTGTCATCTAGCAGGAGGGTAAGTTCTTCCTGCTTGTTCCCCATACTGTAGCATTTGTGTAGAGGCATTTGAGGCCTCCTGAAGATGTGTGCACTGCCCCCTAATCTGAGTACTGCCCAGGCCCCTGTTGCTTACTTGGGTATTCATTCTGCTCATCGTCGGTCTAGGCGGGGCTGTTCTTGTGGGTGTCGCTTGGTTTAGTGGTCCAAGGCTTCCTCCGCCCTCATCCAGTGCAGTAATTTGACCAGACTTTCTTATTGCCAAAGAGGAGGAGGCAGAATGTGTGTGTTTGTTTCAATCTCCACTTCTGAGAGTTCTGTATCTAAATCTCACTCCTAGTTTTTAATGTATGTAGCTTTGGAGGGTTTTTTGCTTAATTTAAACATAAAGTTATCCTAATGAACAGTAGTAATATTGTGGCCTTCCATAGGAGCTTGAAGTTTACTGACTTTGTGCACTGAAAGAAATGTCACAGCAAATGTTATCTACACTGATAGAAGACATAAGTAGGAAATCAAATTGTCAGCCTATAAACAGAAAAAATGTTGATTCCATGATGACAATGATTCTCAGGTAGGATGAAATACCTACCAAAGCCCCTTAAGAAACCTGATAGTTCATGGGTAAGGGAAAACTACATGGTCTAGAATTGGTAGAGAAAAACTGGATACCAAATGCAAGCAAAATGGACTAAATGAGTCTTGAGGTCTTTATGTATTTGAGGCATCTCCATCTTTACTAGTGATAGACTCTGCTGAGATGACTAAAATGGAAAGCACTTCTGGTCAGTATTGTATGCAGCTCTAACATTCCTTTTTTAAATTAAAATTTTTGCACATTAGGAGAGGAAGCCTTTTCCAAATAGGTCAGACAGTTCCCATGATGTGAAATGAAAAGGCATAGAGTCAAGTTAAAGAATTCTCCTATTGTCCTGACTGATCAAGTCCAGGAAAGAGAGATATGAGAGGACATGTGGCTAGGTTTCTCAAGTCTGGAATAAAAGGCTGCAGCAACATTGCAGAGCTTTGCTAACAGCAGCTATGCCACATAGCTACATTACTGGAGACCCCTAGTGGAGATGCCCTATATGCCAGTGGAGTTTTTTAACTGGTATGGCAGCGTCTAGCCAAGGACTGTTGGCCTAGCTACATTAAGGAGCATGATTTTTCCCCCACATTTCTACCCAACAGAGATATGCCAGCAGAATGTTGTAGTAGAGAATCAGAAGGACATCCGCCTTTGAACTGGGGTTTTATTTCCATCCTAGAGTTGAAGGTTTTGTTTTCTTGTTATAGCTGGTGTGGCTTTATGGTTGTAAACAGATCAGTATAGGAAATACCACATTGCTCAAACACTGACCTGATAAAAGAGTCCTTCAGAGACCATTAATGGCTCCCAGGGAAATGGCCAAGTGGTTTGTCACTGTTACAAAAACCTGCCAGATGAATTACTGAAATTTGCATGCATGCCAAATCTATAGGACAATGGCTTCACTGCATAACTGGGTTGTTCTGGAATCTCCTTGCTCACATAAAATATTACATTGGCTATCATTAATTGCATGACAGGAGTAAGAAAATTTGTGTAACTCAAGTGAACTGTCCTGGTCTCTAAAATGTCTCCTCTTTGAACTACCAAACTGGTAAATGTACTTCTCACCATCAATGAAGCAACACTTGATGTGAACTGTATAGGAAGCAAAGAAAAAGAAACACCTTCACGTACCTGTTTTTGGTTCTTCTTAACTGTTGACTGATGCTAGATTGTCTTGGATTTGAATTTGCATATTTATTCAGAGATGGAAAGCAGGCATCACTGAGTCTCATGAAGGTAGTTTTACATTGGACTGCACAATGGCAATACATTCATAAGGCAACATATCTCAAGAAATACACATTTTTCCTCACTATTAGAAGACCCTATGCCAAGTCACTGGTGGTCATGTCATCCAGCCCTGGGTCCAGAAATTTGGCAGTGGGGGAATGGTGGCAGCATTAATTGCTGCTCTGCTGTTGCCAGATTTCCAGACCTGTGGGGAGTCCCCTGGGCTGGATGACATGGCCAGGATACACTGGGGACCAGTATGTGTAGTCACTCCACAACTGGATCTGGCATACAGGGTCAGGCTGGATCTGGGGTGCAGGATCAGACCAGCATGCAGCCAAACCCAGGGCTAGGTTGCACGTGAGACGGGACTGCTATGCACATCTGGATACAGCATGCTGGATCATACCCTGCACATGGACTCTGCTCTGCAGATCCCACTCATTTGACCTCCAGGGCTGGAAGATTGAGTGACAGCATCATGCAAAGGTGGGCTGTCAAGCCTTCAGCACAGTACAATGCATGAGGGATATGATAAATTCCATTTTTGAGTTATAGTCATGTGAGACTTGGTCTTATCTTCAAGCTCAAGGACAACAGTAAAATTTACTGAATGCTGCATGTGCTTTACCAGACTTGAATTTCCCTGTACCAAACACTAAGATATGGGTATGCTGTGATGTCCTATTTCCCAAGATATGCTACCACTGCAAGCAGACACTGTGGAACTTTTTGGGATTGCTGGTAATCACCAAAACAGTATTCTGAATCGGTAATATGCGTTTCTGACCACAAACTCCAGAGCCAGCCCACATGCAGAGATGCTTCCAGTTGGTTAAGATCCCTGCAATATCAGATCCTATGCACAAAAGTCTGAGGGAGCAAGGAGTACTGAAAGTCTAAGCACTGGTTCTTTAAGGGCACAAAGGAAACCAATTACAGCCTTGAAGTACCATTTTACTTCTTGTAAATAATTGAGGACCGCCTTGTAGAGAAGCGATACAAAGAATTATCCCTTCTGTGCTGTAAAGAAGTCATAAAGGCTAGAGTGCTTCTCAGAAGGAACAGAAAAGTTAATGGCTGAAGAAGTTGGTAGGGCATCAAAGCTGAGAATCATTCAGAATAAAAATCAATCAACTCCTTATTGGAAGTAGGCCTCAAACTTACAGGTGTAATTACATTCTCCCCCACACATCTGGCAGTGGCATTGCAGAAAATACTTTTTTCTTTACTGTGCCCTTTTTCTAGACATAAGGAACACTGCCCTAGACTAAACTGAGACCTGAATAAACCTCTCTATTGTATGCTTAAGGTTCAAATCTTCCTCAGTAGATAAATCTACAAATTAGCTGTTTGTCTACTCAGGGTAATCATACGACTTGACCATGATTATTGCCAGTAGGTATGACCGGATAACTCAACTTGCTGGATAGGTCTCATGAACTCTGGTGCATTGTGCATACCTGGGATTGGTTGAAGATTGGGGGAGCAAAACTGCACAGGTGACATAAGCTAGCAGAGACAGAAACTAACCATGCTTTTTTCTGCATTTGCTTGCCATGTTGTATGCTGTGAAATAAGAATGGTCCTGAGAAGGATTACCCATGCTGTGCACAAACTTCTCTGTTCATCCTCATGAAGAAAAGCTTCTATTTTATTTAGTGGAAGATAGCTAATATGCTGAACTAAAGCAGCAGACAATATCATGACACACTTGTGCAAAATGTACACATTTCAAAATATGCTTGGCCTCTTCAGTTAAATGCACAAATGGAAGATTTAATCCATCTTCTCTAATATTAATACCAACATTTTAATGGTTGCACAATCCAGCAAATTCATCATCAGTTGTTATGAAAAAAAACCCAAAACAAAACAAAAAACGCACAGCCCAGGCAAACACAGGACTCATGTAGTATGAGCTTTCAGCATCATCCTTCTGGCCAAATTTTAAGGCCAGTCATCTTTACGGCTTCTCAAGGTTCCTTAGGCACTCAAGGGAAGTGGTTTAAAGAGGGAAATGGTTTTAAAAAAACCTACTAGAGAGCCTATGAAATTTAATTCATAAATCAGATCCTGCAGCCTACAAGTGAATACACAGCACAGCCGAACAGAGCAGGAAGTTTGTAAACAATGCATGCCTGTTTCCAAATCTCAGAAGTTGTAAGTTTCTCTATACATTTGTGTAGAACATGAAATAAATTTTGCAGAGAAAAAAATGTATACTGAAGAAACATTCATTTCCTCTGAAGTAAGAGACCACTTCAGCAAAGAGATACTAGAAATCTAGAATGCACTGGACATTGGGGAGGAAAGTATGATACTTTGGCTAAACACTCAGACAACACTTGGAAAACCTTTAGGCTGTGGGTTAGAGTCAATTCAGTTTAGGTTAGAAGGTGTGTGCTAGGGCCCAGCAGCTGCTACCACTTTTCCTTGCAGCAGCATGGGGAAAGCACTTGGAGCCAGTGCTTTTCCCCATGGTGGTAGGGAAAAGTGAGGGAAAAGTGACTTCTGCTGGAGCCCCTTGCCAAGAAACACAACTGAAGCCCCACACCTGCGGGCCAGATCAAATGGCTCTGCGGGCAGGATCTGGCCCACCTGCTATAGCTTGCCAACCCCCTACTCCAGGAAAGTTTGGTCTGAATATTCAACCACTTTCAAAATGACTGTTTAAAACAACGAGACCAACTCTTCATGTTTTAAGCTTGTTTTCTCTATTGCGATAGTCACTTTACATCAACCTAATAGACTGTATAATGAATACAAGTGTCAAGAATCAAATTTATATGGCACAAAATAAAGAGTTAAATTCTCCATGTTATCTTGTCTTCAGAAATGTCAAATTCAAAATACATAATTAAAGAGACACAAACTAAGGCTACTACATGAAAATATTTGCATGATGATGTTAGTCTTTATTCAACTTCTTAGCTGTAACTCCTCCATTCAGAAGCTGGAGATAAGCTTTCCACTAGTTTGTCTCATTAGTTCTGGATAAAAAGATTTTAATTTTTCAATTTATATTCAGTTATTCAATGTTTACACACTTTAATGTGATCCACACCTTACAATGTATGGAACTTAAGATCAAAATAAAACTTTACTTTTAACATAACCTTTTTATAATGTAAAAATATTATATATATAATGTTTAACAAACCAAGGACGTGTGGCATTTATCTGGGTCAAGGAAAAAGTATTTTATGTATGTTTCAATACAAAAAAACCCCTCCATTAGCTGTTAAACTGTTAATATTTTGTATCAATATAATCACTGCTAAAATCGAATGTCACCCAGTGTTTAGCTTCTGCAACTACGGTGTAACTACTGTACTTACAAATACAGAAGAGTGATTAAAATGTGACAGTTTTAAACAACTGCAAATTTGAGATGCTGCTTGCTTTTTACATTTATTCCTCCCCACGTTGTGGCAAATTTACATCTTTGAAATAATGAGTGCTGAATTATCAAAAAATCAGTATAAAAATAGCAGCATGCTAGTAAAACATGAAAAGCAGATCCATACATTATGGATTTAAATGCAGATTTCTGCCTTTCTTTTATATTATCAAAGTCTTTTCAAGGTAGCTTCAAGGCAAGGGGTATATGACCAGACACTGCATAATATGCCTAGACACTAATCTGAGCTGGGTATTTAATCAAAATCCATAATTACAGGGTAAACAATTTTTATTTCAAAATTCAGGTTTAACTGGAAATGTAGTGATGAAAGCAGAAGAGGCAAGACCTTTACAGCAGATGTAACTGTGTCTTTCTTACACCCAGAGGAACAAGCTCTTATTTTTCAAAGAGCCTGCAGTTGTGGCATTTTATTTAACCTTTATGATAATCCAGCATTATCCATTTCTAAAGAAATATAAATACTTTAAAACAAACATTGAAAATAAATCCATTTGATGTAACAAACTACACTCATTATTGATACGTTTCAGTCTTCTTAAAAGAAAGGGACTTTACCCAAAAATCAAAATATCAATGTAGAACAATCCTTGGAGGAAAAAAGTTGGAATGTAAACCTCTTAGCCCAATTTAGATCTGCAAAAGACAAAACAGAGAAACACCACGTTGAGAAATATTGTTCTGACCTTATGAAACAAGCAAACAAGTTTGTCTTCAAATGCATTGTAACGACTTCTTAGCTTAAAATGAAAATCCACAATAAACCCATTCCATAAGGGATTTTATTTTTTAATATTCAGTTTCTCTTACTGCTGTTAGCACATAAGCCACTGCCCCTTACCACCCTCTTGATCATCAGGTTCCATGTCCCTGCACAGAAGTTAATAAGCAAGGGTTTCAACAAATCATCATCATTAGAAAACAACCAGACAAGGACTATGACTTTCCTGAGGACTAGGAAACAAATAAAATAAAAACCAACTAACCAAACAAAAAATTAAAAAGAAGAAAAATCAGGATTTAAGGGAAAGTTCTAATTCAAACCATAAGCAGTTTAAGCTGTTACTGGCAAAGGGAATTATTTTAATTGTTCTTTATAAGCATGTTCCAGTGTGGAAATCACTAACTTTCTCACATTTACTGTGGACTTGAACCTATTTAAATCCTATTACAGACTTGCTGAATTAAGTAAAAATGCTTCAGCCATGCTGCTTTGTATGGTTTAATTCTGCTCTGATGCCTTGCTAGGGAACCTTGTTTTCTTACCACTCTTGATGACTGATGCAGCACTTTCCTCGCTTCTGATACAATGCATTATTAATGCTTAGCAGTATTAGGTGTACTATTAATAGTTTCATTTACCACAGCTCCATTAGTTTATAAAAATGCAGCACACTGTTTTGTAGCATGTATGCATTTGGAAATTCAGATATTTTTATTTGGATATTTCTAAGGTGACGAATAAATACAGGTCACCAGTGAACATTACTGGAATAAAATTAATTGCTGAAGTTAGCTACACTGTAGCAATCAGATTTAACACTTAATTTGTTTCTTCCTATTAAAATGTTAAACCCCAGCCTCTGATAGGTCTAAAGTTCTTTTTCAAGCAAAAGTCTTTAGCAAAAGTCAGAATTACATTTGACATCCTCCAAATTTTCTAATTTAAGATGCCATGTAGTGGTTTGCAAGGAAGGTCAAACAGTTCAAGAGCTTAGATTATATAGGACCAATTTTGCAAACAGTGCACCTTCATATTTTAAATACCTAAAAATAAAAAGGCATAATACAACTGACTTTTTAGAATTTAAGTGATAGAAAATATGCAAGTTATGTTTTCTACTTAGAGCTTAAAATTAAAAGTACATTAATCTGTATGGAATAACTGCACGAATGCTTAAGATAAAACTGTTACATGGCCACAGACCAGAAGGTCTTTGTTAACATACCTTTTCATGGAACTGACGAAAGAGTGAGTGAATCCTGTTTTAATCAAAGGCTGGGCAGCCTTTAAGAATCATTATCTACCTTGGTTAAAAGCTTTCAAAGTTTTACCATATCACACTACCCAGATTAAGTATCAAAGCAGAGAATATCATAGGGGATGGGCAGCTCATGCTTAACATTACAATGTTTTACTTACATCATCAATATCTTCATCATCATCTCCAATATCATCAAACTGGATTTCATCATCATCACCAGGACCAAATGTGTCTGTTTCATTGATTTTAGCTAAAAAGCAAGACATTAAAGTAACAATTAGGAAGAGAGAGTTGATGCATACATTTAAAAAGAGGTCAGAGGGCTGTTGGGTACATTCACTCCCCATGTCTTTCAGTGTGATCTTGAAAGATTCTTACCATGCTCTGGAAGTTCTCCGTATGCCTTCAGACTTCTGGCTTCATCTGCATTATATTTTAGAATGACATCAGCCTTGTTATCCTAAGTAAGAGGTTGCTTAAATGTATTACTCAGCATTGTAGAAAGGTTTCTGCCTCCTATAATTTCACAGGCTAGCAAGGTCTCTCTTATTTGAACAGTAGAAACTTATGCTTTCTGAAACCCATTTCATTTTTATTAATTAAATGAAGAATAATGCATCTAAACATATTCAACCTAAATCAGACTGAGTAGATCAGATCCTGACATGATCCTATTACACAGGCCATCTCTAAAAAAAAAAAAAGAAAATTTAAAGATTAAACATTCTAAATTGCTCTTCCTTCTTTTCTCCCTCCAGATACAACATCCACAACGACACGTTCTTAAGTCTTCTGTCAAAGGCACAGCTTTCTGGCATTAAAAATTAATTATACAGTCACCCAAAGCACCCAATAGATTGCTACAACCATGTTGTATAGTAATGTTATTTTCATAATCCAGTGGGCCACAAAATTCACTGAGAATTTCGCAGTAAACATGTAAGTCTGAAAATCTATTTTTTACAAGACTTAAATTGTTACAATAGGAATTCAAACATGTGCAATGCAAAGAATACATCTAACTGCTGGTCCAGTAGCAGCTCCGAGAATGTGTCTTCTTAAAATGGTCTATTTGCCACTGAAAGGCATAAAAGCTATACACAAAGCAGCAAGCTGAAAAAGGAAGCATCCCAATGCCGCTGAGTATTCTCTGCCACATACATAAGGAAGAGAGGAATAGAGGATTGAAGAAGTCATAGCCTATCTATGATGGAATTTCTGTGCCACACAAGACATAATAAATATATTAAATGTTGTGTGTGGTACACTTAAGTATACTCTGGTACAATTAAATGGAAATCCACTCAGTGCTCTTTAGCAGACATTTACTAATATTTAACGAATGCTGTGCACTATTAATTGTAACAGTTCAGTGGTAAACGCATAGAATTTTTACCTGGTAGTCTCTCAAACCAACCAATATGATGTCAGATGTATTTATCCAAACCTGAAATCCAAAAATAGGAAAAATAATGCTGAACCATTCTAAACATTCACATCTTTCTGAGAATGAGCAGTTTAACAGTAGTAGTTTCACAGTATTCCCATGTCTAATGAAGAATACCAGCATAAACATAAGAATATTCACATTTAGACAGCTAGTTTCAATATTAACATAAGACCCCCACTGCTGGTCGAAGTAAGTTAATCCAACATATCACAGAGCTATATAAAAAGTATGAATAAAAGCACTGAAAAGGGCTCTCACCTGATGGGTGGCTACTAAATAGAAGTTTGGTGAAGAAATCTAAACATCAAGCAATCATTCTATTGCTTAAATTCCACAAAGGATCAAGTGAAAAAAAAAAAAAAAAAAAAAAAAATGGATGAACTACTTAAGGGGAGAGGGAGTTGGGAATCTGAACTGGATTGTTTCTGGTAGGCCTTCATGTTAATTAGTAAAATATACATTAAGCATGTCAAGTCCTTATTGATTTCAGAGCTGTTATTTTTTTTGTAATTCCTATCAATACTGATATTTTAAGAATATATTTAAGCAAAAGTATTAAGAGGAGTGATTTTGTGCTTTAAAGATACTATTTTGTGCTCTGAAAGCCACATAGATTTGTGCTTTCCATTTGGAGAATGTTAGATGAAAAGAAAAAAAAAAAAGTTCAATTATTCACCTCTCCATTATTCCAGTAGCCTCAGATGTTTTGGAGGTCAGCAAAAAAAACAAAACCAAACCAAAAGTGCCTTATTAAGGTGAGGGAACTGTTAACTCAAGGCCCCCTATACTACTGCAACTCAAATTAACGTGCATTAATTTGTGTGAATACACTTACACTGCATAAATGCTCAGGAATTATATTTATTGGAATCCTAGTATCTACTGTCACCCTGTAATGTATTGTCTAGACTGGATGTTGGCACCATAACAGGAAGAGAAGCAAATAGTGGGTCACTTGCAGATAGGGTAGAGATCAACAACAGAGGCACCTGGTAGAGAGACATTGGCTTGAACCCATGTGGTAGGATGTCTCTCTCTCCTGGCTTAAATGAATTTTTCCAAAATAGAACACATACTAGAAGAACTCAGGGAACTGAATTTTGTGCGAATGTTAGTGAACTGAAATATATAATATGACCTATGGATCATACCCCTTGCCAATAAAATATAAATTCATCTCCTGCCTCTGTAATGTGGCTTTGCAAGCCTGGCTGTCAAACAAGAACCTTAAAGCCTGGAAAGAATCCCAAGTTCTCACTATTTGTGGATAGCAAGGTAGAACTGAAGCAGCAGTAGCCACTCCTTGAAACTGGTTTCTTTATTATGGAGCCTGTTCTAATATTTAGCAACCCTGTTGATAATGATGACATGCAAGTGGTGGTTGCCTCATTTCCATTGATCACATCTAGTTTCACTGCTCTGGAAAGTGGGGAGCACATCACACAAATCTTCCTTTTGCACAAAATCCATCACCCTCAATAATATTTGTACAGTAAAATCCATGTTATAATTTAGAGCAAGTAGTCTTAAACCAGAATTTTAGTTCCCAGGACAAAGCTTCCAAAAGGAGCTCTTGCAGAATATAAGCAGGCAGAAATTCATGAGCCCAACACATCCCCAGAAAGTTCTTAACAGCAGCACACAATTTCAGAGTGCATCTGAACTGCTTGGATTCAATAACAGTTTTGTGAGATATAGTTCAGCTATTCTGACAAGAGGCTACCTACAAAAAATTCATTTCACTATAACTGGTCCTTACAAGTGGAAATGGGTTTTCCTTATTGCTCAAATTTGCTTGAGCCATAAGAGACTTAACTTTTACTTTACTGTAAAGCATTAAGCTGCAAGACTGACCAGTCTTAACCAGACCAAAAAAACTGAACCAATCAAAGCCAAGATATGAGCCCAGATGCAGACAATTTCCATGTCAATATCAAGGATAGTACTTTAGAAACTCCTTGTTTAAAAGACTTAATTTGGAGTGCTGTTGAAGCTGGATGGTTTGGGGGCTGCCTACCTAGTTCCCAAAGAGTACAGCTATTTTGCAAGATAACCTTTGTAAGCATGCAGATTTTAGTGCACTTAAACATGAAGCAAGGTTATATCTGTGCTGAGAGCAGCCACAACTGCCAAGCAAGATAATATGCACATCTGCATGCTTCTGCCAGTCCAGGCTGGCTCAGATCAGCAGCTGTACTGCTACAATGTGGCATGTGCTCTAGGACAACACAAGATTTTGAGTGGACTGTGGCAGCCAGCTGAAGTCCAAATCCACTTGTGGTGGGGGGGAGGGAGAGGGAGAGAGAGACTACTAATAGTGCAGAGTATTATGCCACTTCAGAAAGGCTGTGGGATGGAAGCAAAACAAATGCTTCTAATGCAGAGTAAACACAAGCCTCAACCTTCACTATAGTGGTAGTACCATCTTAGAGATATTTATACAAAATAAAATGTAAAGCTTTTAATAAGCAAAAACACTTCCCTTGAAACTGACGCAGCATTAAAGAACCAGAAAATTAAACAGCTACAAGTATGTTTTAAAACATACTTACTATATGGATCTCTTGTCCAGGACAAAAAAAAGAGTCTAATAAACTAAACTGTAAAAAACCTAACTGAAGGAATATTTTTTTACTTAACTGTATTCTTTCATTTTGAAGTGCAGTTGTAGTTGTAGCCACATAGATTTTCTTATGATTACATACCAAGCACAATGGACACTCATTTTATTTTCTAGTTAAGTGATATGGACTTACCTTTTTTCTCAACTTTCCTCTGATATGACATAACCTCTTTACACCATCAAAACATAATGCCTCCAATCTTCCATTTCCTAACATCTTGATCACCTGAGCATACTCTGTAAGAGATCACCCAAAATCTTCAAATTATTACTACAAGGTAATTGTATAAAAACAGGCAACATTTTATTTCATTATATTGTTAAGCAATTTCCATAGTGTAGACGGCCTCCAAAAAAAGTGACCATAAAGAGAATTATTTTGTTTTCACCTTTTCAATTTTGTGGAAATATAAAATGTCAAGATCTAACATGAGCCCAGAACAGCCATAATCCAAGCTATCAGAGGGCAACTTCATAGCATTTTTCCAGTAATGCTTACCCCTTATTATATTTATGCTTCATTTTCCCCAAATTATTTTAATTATACAGAGGCATATATTATTGTCACCCCGTGTGGACAATTTGCAAAGACTGATCCACCACTACCATTTCTACCCGAGTTGATAAAAGTCAAGCAGGTTATCAGGGGACAGAAAATGCCACCTGCACAGCATCATTTCCTTATAATCTTTTCACATACACCAAATGCTATCTTCAGGGAAATTTCTGTACTTAGAAGGGTGTTGATGCTGGACCCCAGTGAAAAGAGTTTGCATACACCAGTTTTCAACTGATAAGTCTGAGCATGCCCCTCTGCCCATCCTCTGACTGGGCTCTGCTGTCATGTTACCCCTTTCTCCAGTACAGCAGAGCATCAGTACTTTTGAGCATCTCTTGGATTATGAAAAGAATTTTTACATCCATTTCTCTCAGCTTCCACAGTTGTCTCCCCCTGTCTAGTAAGTAGCTCCGGCACTACATTCGATGTTGCTCCTGATGTACCCAAGCAATAAATACTTACCCTTTTCGAGTCACAAATAGCCAAACAGATCAGATTACTATATATAAAGTGCTCCAATGTACTACTTGTTACTTCAAAACCTAATTGAGTTCCTCCCCTCCTTACCTCGGAGTTCCAAGGACTCTTTAGCAGCATGGTACCTCTGGCCCAAGGTGGCTGGATGCTGCTTCCACCAGCACACCAATACTAACATTTACACCTAGCCTAAAAACTGGAACATTCATTTCCTGTGCACCCAAAATAATGTTGTGGTTCTCCGACTCATCCAAATGAACTGTGGAAACACCCAATCTACCACGTGTAGGAACTTTCATTGTACGACACCTATAGCCTGAGACTGAAAACATTTACGACTCGAGCAGAATCTCACCTTGTCCATCTTCCTTGAACACCAATTCCCTTTTTTCCGATTCATTCTCATTCTTACCTCGTCGTCTGTTTTTACCTCCTTTGCCTAAACAGAAGGAAAAGACGTCAATAAACAGGGTGCAGCAGCCCATCTAAGTGAGTGTCTCAGAAAACCAAAATGGAAACATCTTTGATCTGTGTAAAACTAAGGATGTTTTCTCATTTTGCTTCTGCATCTTCAGGAGTACTTTTAACTCAGCCCCAAATAGACCCTGCTTGTTAAGAAATCAAACTAGGACAACTCAAACCACGACAAAGTCAAAGAAACTGCCTGAAGGTAAAAGTGCAGGGAGTGAAAGGTAAGTTGCATCTTCCTTATAAAGGTGATGCGAAAGACATGTGTTCCCTTTGCGCTTTGAGTAGCCCTGCAAAGTCAGCAAAAAAAAAAAAAAGGGGGGGGGGGGGAGAGAAAAGAGACCGAAAATATTGTGTCCAGCGTCTGCAACACATTCCTACTCCATTACTGGTTGCTAGTCCCTGGAAGTGGCAGGGCTGGGACACATGAAAAAATAATCCCATGGTGGTCAGGTGCAGGGGAGAGACTGAAGATTCATTCACACAAATACAAACCCCACTCATGGGCCTCAGAAAGACACAGGGGAATAACTGAGTGGCGATCCCTAGTCACTGTCCCTGCTATCCAGATTACAGGTAACCTTGTGGGTAGGCTACTGATAAGAGAGGCAGAAACAGATCTACAGCCCAACATTTTATTGCTTGCACTTTAAAACAAAAACAAACATTTATCCCACAGTCTATTTGCCTACTTGTGACAGCACAACATAGACTCTCACCTATACTGGCTGGGGGGACATGAAAGGAGAGAGGAAGGGGACATGGAGGTTGGCAGACAGTCTTCTTGAATGTTCTCAGCTCTCCAAATTCCCTTCCAGCCTACGCCCAATATTTAGAGAGAGCCGATTCTAATATTTTAATAAATGACCTCTGATTGCGCTAATTTAAATGTTTTTGTTGCACTGACACTTTGGGAACTGGACTGAACCCAGCTCTCGTGGACTTGGAAGGTGTCAAACAGCTGGGACTTATATCCTTGGTCTTCTCCGATAGAGCCATTCTTCTTTTTACAAATGACTGAAACACCTTAAAAATAAATTATAACCAAATGTATTAGATGTTATTTTGCTATGTCAATTGCTACTACTGCTATTTTAAAATAAAGATCTTAAAACAGTAGTAAGCAGCGATGGATGGAACCAAACGGCCAGGGCATGGTGTGTGTAGATAATATTTAATGCATGCTCCTCCTTTATCATGTCCCCTCTGCGGCCTCGTGCTTTGTTTGGCTGAGTTTAGACAAGACATGAGGATGAATAGCTTCCGTTATGTGGCCCACCAGGCTAGCTGTGACATCTGCAAAGGGTCATGTTGCTACGGCTCCTCACAAACGGGCTCTGGGGCCTGCTGCTTGGCCTAGGCTCCTCCAACACAGCCCGGCCGGGCACCCCCCTCATCCCTAGTCACCCCCGCAACGCCCTGGACCCCACTCCTCAAACCAACGGCCGCAACCGCCGGCGCCGTGACGTCACGGGGGCCCAGACCGTGAGGGGGGTTGGGGGGGGCGGCCCCAGCGTTCGAAGCTGTAGTTAGAAGCGGCCAACGGCCCGGGGGCAGGAGCGCGGCGCGGGCGGACAGACGGGCCCGGGCCCGGTTCCCTCCGCCAACACGTATGTGCGTGCGTGAGTGAGGGGGGGG
>NW_005843327.1:114309-120663 GCF_000455745.1 Alligator sinensis | reverse complement strand
GGGCTCGGCAGGGGCAAGTGCGCATGCGCGGCCAAGTGGGTTCTGGCTAGGGGAAGGAGGTCGGGTTGGAATCTCGTCGGGGCTGCAAGCCTCCCCTTCACTGGGGCTACGTTAAGGATCATGCGTGTACAATGCTTTCAACCCTTGTACGATCAGTAATAGGAAAAAAGTGTTCAAAACGTAGGAATCAGAAGTCGTGGTAGAGGTGATACCTTTAATCAGACTGACTAGATTTTTGCAAAAAAAGTCTTTAATTGCAAGCTTTTTTTTTTTTTTGCTTTTTTGCTTTGTTTTTTGTTTCTTTTTGCAAAAATCTGGTCGGTCTAATAAAAGATATCACCTCTACCATGAGTTCCAATTCATGTGGTGTCTAAACCGGTACAGCTACAACCTGGAAACTTGACAAAATGTAGGATTATTTTTTGAGGCAGCTCATTGATGCGACACGTGCAAAACCCAAGTCATTGTTAGGGAGTCTTAGCTGACTTCTGGATTTCTTTTTTTTTTAATTTAAGTGTTCTGTATTCCAAGCCAAATTAGCCAAAACAAATTCCACATCTGAGAGTCAGTACAGAACCATAAGTGGTCCTACTACTGGCAAACATCTTCCACCCCCATCTGGGGTTTCATATGTTCCCAAAATCTTTGGCAGGCATCCTACTTGCAGGCCCAAACCCAGAGGCTTGGGGTTCAGATGCCCCTGAGTTTGGATTACCCCCAGCCATAGGGATGCAGGAGCAAGCTAGGGAGGAGTCTCCCATTTCCATAAAGTGGGTATAAAGTCAAAGTTAGCTATGCATTACCTATGCAGGTACTATCCCATGCTAGCAGAGTAGTCTTCCCCAGGTGCGACTAGGAAGCCACTATAATTAATGATCATGGTATTTTCCCTGCTAGGCAAACATAAGACTTCACCTGATCCAAGCGGACAAGAGGCTAAGAAGCTGACTTCTTGATTTGCTGTCAACCTTTCTTATGACTGCTTGTTTGGAAATAAAGGCAGGCTTCAACTTTGATGACCCAGTTCTCTCTCACTCACTGGCGTCTTACAGGGAGCTATATAAAGTTAACAATAAGGCTTATTTGCATTTTTTTGCATATTTTTTCAGTGTAAGATAGTTTTTCAGCAAATACGGTAATTTTGGCTTGGCCCTGGGGCTGAGGTGGTAGCAGCCCCCAGTATGTGTGCACTGCCCGCCTGCCCTCAGACACAGGGCACCTGGGTGTGGGACTCTGCCTATGGGCAGCGACGGAAGCTGTGGGTGGCGCAGCTGTGCTCCCAAGTCAGTGTATGAGCCTGGGGCATTGAGGAGCCCCAGCCAGTGGGCAGGAGTCATGTGTCACTGCCTGGCTAATAGGGCTGCCGGCCCATGCAAAGAGCAAAGAAGCATCAGCCAAGAGGTGCATCCCCTTCTGCACACTCGGGCTCTCTCCTGATTGTGCATCCACTGCTCTTTCTTTTCAGTCAGACATATGAACTTTTTCTTAAATCACAGCCTGCTTTAGTGGGTGTGATGTTAGTCAGTAGGGTTAATGATCAAGGTTAGTTAGATCCACTTACTCCAGTAGTGCCCAACCTTTTCACCCCTTCCAAGTTATGCCCAGTTTGGTCCTGATTTGATCCAGGGAAGCAAGGCTGTGCTCCCAAGTCACTGCCTGAGCATGGGGCGTTGAGTAGCCCCAACTAGTGGCCAGGGGTCATGTGTCTGCCTGGCTGGGGGGAATGGCACCCACACCAGGTACCAGTTTGGTCCATGGGCCTGATCTGGCACACAAGGCGACTGTGGCTAGGACGCCATCCCAGGGCATGGCAACCACCTCCTTGGGGCCCAATCCCAGCATGCAACAATGACCTGCCTAGGGCCCAGTCTTGGTACATGGCAGCTACCTTCCCCAGGGCCTGATCTAGCTGTGTGGGTACTGGAAATTTGGCAGCAGTGTTAATTGCCACCAAAATTTGGGCCTGTAGGGAGCCCCAGAAGCCAGGTGACATGTTGTGTTAGTCTGAAGTCAAGAAGAAAGTACTTTATAGACTAACTAAAGTACACTGTGTAGCACTGTCTATTAACCCCTGGTACTTACAGAGAGAAGGCAGCAAATTCACGGTGGGAATGGGGTGCACAGCAGTTCCTTTAATTGTGCAGGCTCCCCTGTGTGCCCCGCACCCATTGATTGGTGGAGGGACCCTGTTACTTGCCACTCACTCCTGATTGGGAGGCAAAAACCAGTTTTAAATATGCCACCATTTTTGCTGCTTGCTGCTAATTGGCCCAGGGGCCCTGGCAACCCCACTGTCTATTGCTGACCAGCTGGGAGGCAAAAACAGCACCATATTTAAAACCAAGGTTTTCAGCTCCCCAGTAATCAGGAGTGAGGGAGGGAGAGCACATGGGGAAACCTGCAAAATAAGAGGAGCTACTGCACAGCTGTGGTGAATTTAGTAGGTCCCTAATTATAGGGCTGTAATTTGGTATAGGAAGCTGAGGTAGGGATAGTTGCTGGAGAGTAAGCAGTCAGGAAAAGCTAAAGGTGGGGGCTATGAGTTACTGCTTGAAAGCTAGTGCAGGGCCAGTGGCAAAAATTGGTCAGAGCTCCAGGTGGGTTTAGAAGGCAATGACTGCAGCTCAGTTGCTCGAACTACAGCACATGGGAGGAGCTACTTATTAAACACCTCTGTGACAGATCAGAAGAGTGTGTGAGCAGAAGAGGTGGAGCTTAGGAGAATATAAACCCAGCTCCTGAGCCAGAACTGACCCTAGCAGGGAGAATAGTGCCTGGTACTCTGGGCTGCTAGAGGGTGAGTCTAAACGCAAGCTCAAGCACCTGGGAGAGTTGGAGGGAGCAGCAACTCTAATGGTGGATTAAGAGTTTGCAGGGTTCCATTGCTTGCAAGTTTGTTAGGCATTTCTGAGGCCTGGGATAGGTTGAAGGGTGGTTGAAAGCCATGAAAAGACATCCTAGGGGGGTGTACCTGACAGATATGGTTTGTGGAGGTTGGTAGGTCTATAAAGGTAGGGTAGCTGCTAGTGAAGCACTGGGGATTCTAGTTAGCAGGCCTAAGGCCTGGGCTAGATCACTGAATAAGGGTTAGTCAGTGTCCCTGAGCAAAAGATGGCACAGAGGTGCAAGGGAGGGAGATAAGGCCTGAGGCCCAGAGTTAAATGAGCTAGTTTCTTTAGTACTGAAAGGAAAAGGAGGAACTTGGGTTATGGAGCCAAGCCTGATTATGTACAGGGCCAGGAGATTCATTTTGCTGACCAGCTGGGTCATTTTGCTGACTCTCACTGGTTTTGATGACAGCCTTCCCAATTGTGTAATCATTTAACCACGAAGGCATGGCGTGCAAAAGAGCAGGGTGCTACCTTGGGAGACTATAGTGGAGAAAATGGGACAAGTGAGGCTGCTAGGGGGTACTACAGCCATCTTTGAAGGTGGAGCCTGTCGCAGAGAGAGAAGTATATGTAACAAGCTTTTGTGGGCTGAACCTCGCATCATCAGATGCTAGCTGCTCTTTCTGTCTCTTCTGTTGGCAAAAGCCATATGAAGAACTAAATTAAGACAACATTAAAATAGTGTAGCATTCAGGAGATCAGAAATATGGCAGATCTAGTTGTTTACTCCCTATTTTTGCCCTCTTGCCTGTGTGAAATCATATTGCAGTTTGTAATTAGGTGATCATTTATTCTCACATGAAGTAAGTTAATGTTTTAGCACAGGCAAGTATCTGGAGAATGTTTAAGAGCAATACAGATAAATTAAAAGCTGTTACATATAGGAATTACAGCTCTTGCTTGAAACTGGTTTACAGTTGAATTTTGGAACAGGACAGTGCCAGAGAACACTGAAATGGGTTGTTTTAAAAGGCATGTACAAAGTGACTGATTAAAAGTTAATGTATCTTCCATCATCCAAACTTGAGTCAAAATTCCTTCTGGGACCATCTTCCTCTTTGCCATGCTGAAAATGTCGCATTCCTCTTCTCTTGTAAGTATGTTACATTTTGGTGGTATGGAAGCACCTCTCAAGGCTTTAAGTGTGTTTTCCAGAATTACAAACTACTTAAGAGGGGTGTTGCAACTAGATGTAGAGATTAGAATAAGGTAATTTGTATCAACCTTTTTGTGGTTTTAAAGACATGTCGAAAAGTAGTAGGGTACTAGATAGAAATAAAAATGTACGTGGTGCTAGGATATCTTATTCATAGATGTTAGGATTGGAAGGGACCTCAGTAGATCATCGAGTCCGACTCCCTGCCCTGGGCAGGAAAGAGCACTGGGGTCAGGTGACCCCAGCTAGATGCTTGTCCAGTCTCCTCTTGAAGGCCCCCAAGGTAGGGGAGACCACCTTGGAAGCCCATTCCAGATTCTGGCAACCCTTACTGTGAAGTTCTTTTTAATATCCAACTTAAATCTGCTCTCTTGTCAATTTGTGGCCATTGTTCCTAGTTACTCCAGGGGGTGCCCTTCCTAATAGAGCATCTCCTATTCCCTCTGCTCTCCCCTGATGAATTTATAGGCAGTCACAAGATCACCTCTCAGCCTTCTCTTGTGAAGGCTGAAGAGATCTAGGTCCCTCAGTCTCTCCTTGTAGGGCCTTGCCTGCAGGCCTCTGACCATATGAGTGGCCCTCCTCTGAACCCTCTCAAGATTCTCCGCATCCCTCTTGAAGTGTGGCACCCAAAACTGGATGCAGGACTCCCAACTGTGGCCTGACCAGTGCTACATAGAGGGGAAGCATCACCTTCCTGGACCTGGTTATTGGTTATGTGCAGATGAGGCTTGCATGCTTCAGAAATTGCTACTTAAAAAAAAAAAATGTTAAATGGGTCATCTCATCTTTGCTTGGAGATAATTTTTACAAAACAAACAACCCCACCCCAGATCTTAGTAACAAGTAGGGAGTATAGGAGAGTAGGGGCAGTACTGTAAGGAGGTTAGGCCAGAACCCTGGATCCAGCCAGTCCCTATCAAGAGAGCAGGGCAAGTCATCCCTGGAACAAGTGCCACCTTGTCTGGGCTAAGGCAAAAGTTCTTGCTCCTGACCCTCTGTGTGCTTCTGTCTTCTGGTTTTAATTCTTGGCTTGGACTCTGGTAAGTGCCTTGGCATTCCCCGATTCTAGTTCCTCGCTTGTGATTCTGATTTGACCTCAGCTCTTGCTGTTGGCTTCTGATCTCAGTTAACACTTGGCTTACCTTGTCTTTGGCTTCATCTTCTGCTTCTGGCTTGTTCTGACATTAGCTATGTTTCCCAAATGCAGTTCTAATGCCAGACCTCTCTAGACGACCTCTGGCTTTTGGGGAAACTAATCTGGGCTGCACCTGTGTCTTGTGACTAGGCAATACTGCCCATATCTCAGTTACTCACAAGTACTCATTAGCAATAGATTTACTCCTTTATAAATAAACTGTTACTGACAACTAAAATGTCTTGAAAACAAGAATTTTACTTGTGTGAAATTTTGAAATGCTGGAAAATATGCAGTCCAAATTGGAACAAAGACTTTACAATCTGGAAGTTTCCTTTAGCATGAAGATAGAATTCTATCAGAACCATCAAAAAGCTTGTTCTAATTAAAGTAAAAATTATAATACATCCATAACCTCCTATACAGTTATGCACCCTGCAGCTTCCATAGGTTGTGTGCCTTGCATATGCCAGTGTCTCCTTGCAGCCTTCAGTTACTTTCCACAAGATCCATGGGTTTTATTCCCTCCTTTCCTCATGTTTTAGGAACTGTTCCCCCTCCCCCTTCATTTTCCTCACCACAGTTTCTTCACAAACACCATTCCCCTAATCTGTGTCTTCCAGTCTCTTCACTTAACAGGTACTGCGTGTGTACCTGTTCTCTGTTTTCCCCTGTAACAGGGCATCCAGAATCCTTTTATGGCAGAGGGTTTGGCAGTAACTCTCTCTCCCCTTCTGTTTATATGAGAATCACCCCTTCTCCCTCCATAAGGGAGGTCAGGTGCTTTGTGTCCTCACTGTTCCTCCCTTTTCCTCCAATGCCAAGTCTATGGATCTCGGAGGATTTTCAGATAGATCATATGGAATGGGAATCATTTTAATTATGTCCGATGAGGTTCTGAATGAAAAGTCTTGTTCTTAATTAAAGGGACCAAAAGTCACTGTCTTCAAGAAATAGTCAATCGGAAAACTCAATCGTAATTGCATCCAAAAACATTGAGCTGTTGCTTTGGCTTCCCATTACCTCAGTAATTTCAAGAACTTGGTATTAATGTCAGGAAATAGAAAGTATTTATGCTGCTGAGACAATATTCATAGATTCATAGATGTTAGGGTTGGAAGGGACCTCAATAGATCATCGAGTCCGACCCCCTGCATAGGCAGGAAAGA
>NW_005843327.1:68433-113081 GCF_000455745.1 Alligator sinensis | reverse complement strand
GTCGGCCAGTGCCTTCAGTACCCTCGGATGGAGCTCATCCGGGCCTGCCGACTTAAAGGCATCCAGTTCCTCCAAGTGACTCTGCACCATCTCAGGGTCTACACATGGTAGTCTGGCGCCCTGCTGCTGCCTCCCTACAACCCCAGTGGGAGACTTGTCTTGCCCCTCTTTTAGGAACACTGAGGCAAAGAACTCGTTGAGGAGTTCAGCCTTGTCCCCCCTGTCTGTCACCAATTGTTTCTGCCCATTTAGCAGGGGTCCTATTCCTCCCTGGGCCTTCCTTTTACTCCCTATATATCTAAAAAACAATTTCTTGTTGTCCTTTACTTGGGATGCCATCCTCAGCTCCATGGTAGCTTTGGCCCATCTAACTGCCTCCCTACAAGCGTGATATGTCTTTTCTTGATGCACATTATGCTAGAATTGACTGGGACACATACTGTGCAAACTAATTCAAAGTTTTGTGTGCAGGCACTGATGAGACTTAAGGTTGATGGGGGATAACTGCACTGCTGCTGCTGGCTCTGACTGGGCTGCATCCCCACGGTCAGTGCAGAAATCCCATCACTGCCCTCACTGCTGCTGGGTCCTGGCTCTGGATGGGCTGCAGCCCTGTAGGACCCTAGGCCTCACTGTCAGTGAAGAAATCTGGGGAGATGTGCCTTCCCAGACACATCACCAATGTGTGCAGGTATCCATTTATTTGCAGCAATTTGTTGGATTGGGACCTAAATCACTAATGGTATCAAACTTTACATGTGCAAGCAATTGTTCCAAGGCCCTGTTAATTATGTCCATCTGCTGTTCTGACTGTTCCAAAGGCTACTGTGTCTTTGTGTTAATTCTGGTCTCTTGAGGCAATAACTGCACTTGAGACTTCTTTCACAAGAAATTAAAAAAAAATATTCCACGTATTCTCTATCTTAATGGCCATTCTTGCTGTTTTACACACAAACATTCTACAAATTTCTTTAACTTGTTTTCACTGTAACTGTTATTGTCTTTCTATATTGCAAGACTGAAAGGGAAGACTGCCCTATATCTTACTTCAGTCTTATTACTTTGTGAGCTCAGACTGCTGATAGTTATGTAAGAGCAAGCATGACAAGTGCATGTATTATTTCTGCTTACATTTCATCCTTCACTTCTATATTTTCCAAGCTTCCACAGGCTTGAAACAAATGAATGTACCTGCATATCTGTCTCAAGTGTCTGTCAAATTTCAGTGCGCCAAACCTTCCCTTGTGGTTTCAATTTATTTAATACTACAACACTTTAAATTAGATCAGGGCTGTACAACTTCAGTGTAGCAAGGGGTTGCTTGCAATGTTCATACCACACAGACCATACTGAACAGGGGCTGGCTTCCAGGATCTATTTCTCTGCCCTTGCTTCCCCACCCCGCAGCAGTGTCAGCAGTGTATAGCCACTCAGGATACCCTCTGCTGTGTGGGCTGCATGTGTGATATGTAGCCCCCACCCCTTGCTGCACAGGCCACATGTGGCCCTTCCCCTGCCACATAGTATTGGGATGCAGCTGTAGGGGCCCACAGGCCACCAGCTTGAACAGCCCTACCTCAGATAAACAAATGAGGTTCTTGCCCTTTGAAGTCTACAATTTATGGTATATCTATGCTGCAAAAAAGAAAACTCGTGTTCTTAGTTTGCATTGATTAACTTGAGTGAGTTGTCATCACTGCTATTTTAATATGAAAATCATTGGTTTGGGTGCTTTTAGGTGAAGCCCAAATGGGAACCTGAAGCTGACCCTGACCTAACCCAAAGTATTTGCCTTTCCTCTTATTCTGAGCAGTGAGCTTTTTTTCCTGTTAGTAGCTAGATTGCATAACTCCAGTCCTTCAGCCATAGTGATTTCAACTGGGCTCTATACCTGCATAGGCCGTTCATATTAAAAAAAAAAAAAAAAGCTGTAGCACTGGAACCTAACTAAAAGATGATTTTAGTAGTCTCACTGTTGCTTGACCTGGACTTCTCTCAAATTTCTTGCATTTTTAGTAGAGATAAATGACCCTTTGTAACTGAGACCCGTCATATTTTAACTTCAGTTTGGTTTGACCTTAAATAAAGATCAATAGACTAGATACAGCTTAAAAAAAATTCTACCTATTAGTTAGCTTCCTAGTATTTTACGTAGAACAATGATGATGATATTTCAGTTGGGAACTGTGAAGTAAGCTTTTTTAATGGATGGATAACACTCCCCCTCCCCAAAATAAACCCTGCAATCTTGTTCGTATGTTTGAAAGTTTATTCATTGTATAAATTTCAATTTCTGTTGAAGACTACAAAACCTGCCATTTGACAGGGATACAAGCAATGATATCTTTCCAGGACTGTTCATAGTTACATCAGAAACAGTTTAGATTATACATTAATAGCATGATTGGGAAATTTCCTAGCTCAGATTCAGAATAACACAATCATTTTAAGATATTCAGTACTATTTAACCTTTTTATTAGCATTTCAGTTGCATGACAGCAGTGCCTAGCATCTAACAGATGCTATTTTAATTCTGTCTGTCAAAAGGTACAAGTCCATTGATTTCCTGGTACAGTACCTTAGACTCGCTTACATGCCATGCTGAGGAAACTTGTACAGTATAAAGTATGATTGTACAGAACTGTAGAAAAATATTTTATCTGATTTTTTTGTAATTTTTTAAAAATTGTTTTAAGTAGATTTCCCCCAACCCCTTCTAGATTGCAAAATAATTACATCCCTCATGAATACACCTTCCCTTTGATTAGGTCAAGAGTATCAAGATAAAGCTAATCATTTACATCATTTTCTTGAGTGAAGATACTTCCATTAACCATTGCTGCTTACCATGACATACTTTGAAACCTTTCTTTCCAATACCAGAAAACAGAGCTTTAGTTGGCATACTACATTTACAAAAACACAAAGACCTTTTTTTTATCTTTATGCCCTTGCCTCATATTTAAAAGAAAAAACGTTTTAAATACTTCAAGTGAAAAATTCAGAATAAGTTTTGTTCAGTACTATAGTGATTATGAATTGAGATCTTCATCCTTACTATAGTCCAAATTAACAGGGAGTATTGCAGCTAATCGCCCTTCCTGTTTGTTTTCAACACAGTAACTTGTAACTATACTTTGAAAAACAAACTATTAACTTTTATTTGCAGTTTTGCATTTGTTCCCTTTTTCCATGAGCCTCTGTTCCAGTTGCTTGCTGTGCTTGACTGACCAAGAAGCAGCATAGTGAAAATTTATTGTGGTGCATGTTTTCTATTTAAAGGAGCTGAGCTTCAAAGCAGCAGTTTATTTTTTTTTTTTAAACTTAGTTCCCAATGACTGCACTTAAACTATACCAAAATTATGGGAAGCACTAGATGTGGATCTGTGAATGAGACCAGCACATTTGACCAAAAATTCAGCAAGTCTGAGTATGTGTTAAAATAAAATTGCATTCTCTTGAAGTTCATGTTATTTGGATAGAATTATACAACTTAATTAACAGCACATCTTTAAACATTTCAAACCTAAATTAGGAGTAGATAACTTTTGGCATGTGTGCCACAGGTATCCTTTTGTATGTGACACATAGCAGATGGGGGAGGGGATAGGTAGGGCAGAAAGCAGAGCAGTAGACTGACCAGGGGATGCAAGTGGGACTTGGGATAATAGCCTAGTCTGTGGCATACCTGCCAATAAGGTTGGCTCCCACTGGCCTAAGTGACAGGCCACTTACATGTGTGCCTGCTTGTGTAAACACACAGCAGATTGCAGGAACTGCATTGGTATATACAAAACGTTCTGATCTCATTCATTCCCAATACCCTCAGCTCAGAGATACTGACAAGGGAGAAAGAAGCAAACCCAATGAAATTGATGGACTAGAAAAATTTCTGACAGTTCACAGTGAAGAGGAAGAAAATGTTTGTTCCTTGTATGACTATTCATGAACATGTGGTGAGTTGTTTTTTTAAAAACAATTTTGCTGCTACTGGAGGAGTACCAGAGCATGGGCAAAGCTCTTCCTTACCTTTTTAATTTCCTTCTATGCAACGGCTAGGTAAATCTTGTGGAATTCCTTTCCATAGGAGGTGGTAGAGGCAGATAGCACAGCCTGGTTCAAAAAAGGATTGGATAAACTCATGGATGAAGTAGTAGTAGGCATGTCTGTCTCATAAGACAATAGAATTATGCAGAGAGAGAGCAGCTCACTGAACATCATTCTCACTTTACAATAAAGTGAAGCTGGAGTGACCTCTCCAGAGTGTAAAAGCCTGAGCAGTGTATACAAAGACACTGAGCTGCCCCCATACTAGTGTCCCCCTCATGGCCTTGCTGGTTTAATCCAAAGGAAAGGCAGGTGCCAGTATGTTTGGTGCCAGTTTTGATAAATCTGTTAATAGCTGTTGCACAGAATGGGAGGAAGTCTTTCTTCTGGCATCTCTGCACCAATAATGGTGGATGACAGGGTGGGTAATTACACTAGATCGATCCAGTTCAATGCTCTCCCTCTACCATTCACTTCTAACACTGTCCGAGACAGGATTCTGGGCCAGATGGACTATTGGTCTGACCCGAGTTCTTAAGCTCTTCCTGTGGCAAATAAGTGAGGCTTTTGAGTTGTTTGTTTGTTTTTTTGGACTGAGGAAATATTTTTTTTAAGGGTAAAAGATAGAGCACATACATGTACAAGAACGTTCCCTGTAGCCCCCAGAATTAATATCTATTCAATGGCTGCCTATGATTGCAGCGTACTAGAATCTATGACTCAAGTGGTACTTTGCAGCTGTATGTTCCTCTGGTTTACAGGTGAAGATATGAAGGAATAGAGGCACACCTTAAAGACTGAAATCAACATTTATGAATGACTTAAGGTGCTTATTAGTCTAATACTCTGTCCCATGTATGTTGCAGAGGATGATATGCTACTGCAATTTACACCTGCTGGCTATGAATATAAAGGGAATTTCTGTCTGATCTCAGCTGCTGAAAATCTTAGACCTGAAGCCCTGGCCTTTTTTTTTTAAATAGGATTCTTAGAACAGTATTTCTAGAATTATCTACCACATGGCCGAATATAATGAAAGACTGACCTTAACCTTCAAAATTAAAAGCAGGTACTAAAAGGCAAGGGTTATCAATTTTTGAGACTCATTTGTATTTAATGATAGACCTGAAAGATAAGAAACTGGACTAGCAAGTATCCAAGTAAGCCACACTGGTACCAGTCAGCATCAAAAAGAGAATGGATTTTTTTCACCTCATATTAATGATGTTAGTAGATAACTATCACCACAGTAAGAGACAGACAGACAGTACTCATTAGGGTACTGGAAGTAAAAACAAACAAAAAACCCTCTTTAAGTAATTAAAAAAATCCTAGTTCCTTTTAGGATAAGTAGTGAAACATCCAAGAAACCTATTTAGCTTTTTGAAATCTGCAATATGAACCCCTTACTTGAGAATTATTTCCTACAAATAAAAAATATGCAACTCCTTTTATAGAGAAGTACTCTCTCACTACAGCTAGGATAAAAGTTTGAGATCTTAATTCTTTAGTATCCTTCCCACCTGTAAAGAGCTCAGCACTATGGCAATTTATTAAGTATTAGAACACCTCAGATTTCAAAGAAAATAACAGGAGACTGATTTTGCAGGGTTACACAAGCATCCTATCTGAACCTTGACTATTGGGGTCAGGTAACATAAATTACCATTCCCTCAAACAGCAGCTAAGTAAAGATTCCTGCCCCCCCAGGAGTGCTGTCACCATAATTTCCTTGTCTCTCCTATTTTCTGATTAGAAGACTATTTGATGGCTTAATTACTAACTTGGCCTCTTACATTTTGTGATTAGTATTACTGTTAACTTCCAGAACTAACTAATTAAAGTTCTTTCCCTTTTCAAATCCTTATTTCTGTTCCTTTTTTTTGTCTCCCAAAATTTTACCACAACCAGGTAGGCTGTCTTTCCTCTTTCGGTCTGTTGTGCTGTAACAGACAAGCTGTTATTTTCAACACCGCCCCACAATTGCCTAAGTGGCTAATCATTTAACTAATATTCTAAGCAGCTTGCAAAAACCTGTTTTTTGTTTGCCAAGAAATAGGTGAAAGCTTCATGCCAAATGAAGGTCCTATGTTCAAAGGGAACAATAACAGAATCATAGGAAAATAAGCCTGGAAGGGACTTCTCTACAGGTCATCTTGTTCAACCTCCTGCCTGAGGCAAGAAAATCTTTATCCAACTATCTCAGCCAAATCCTTGTCTAATACTACACAGGCAGCCCTGCCCCACAGTCCATGAAGAAAAGTGCCCTATCCTAACACTGATAAAACAGGGGGACCATAGAGGCCAACATCCTGCTACTGTATGGGTTGTGAAAATACACTCAAGACCCAAGGAACAGGGCTACACCATTTGCTTCAGAGGAAGACAACCCACCCCCCAAAGTTTATCAATCTGACAATAGCATAAGATTCCTTCCTGACCCCAGATGTGGTGACCAGTCTGACCCCGAGACAGGGACAAGACCCTCTAGGTAGGATTTTAGTCCCAGCATTAGCAGTGGCACTCCCCAATCCCAAACTTCAGCTGCAAGCACCCAATGCTTCTGAGAAAGGTGACCCCTCCCCCACCTGCCCAAACACGTAGCAAAGGGAAAGGAAAAAAAATCTTTCCCTGCTCTATGTGGCAACTAGCAAAGCCCAGAAGCATGCAGAAATACCCATAACCATAGCATTGGCATAGCTACTCTTAGATCATCCCTGACCAATGTTTATCTATCATCTTCTTGAACACCTGCTGTAGCCAGTAGGGCAAATAATCCTCTGGCATGCATCAATCGATGCATCTCCAGCAAAGCCAAGGAGGTGATTCTTCCACTCTACTCAGCACTGGTGAGACCAGAGCTGGAGTACTATGTCCAGTTCTGGACACCACACTTCAACAAGGACATGGACAAGCTTGACAGAGTCCAAAGAAGAGACACTGGTATGATCAGTCTTGCATGGCAAGCCATACGAGGAAAGGCCGAGGGATCTAGGGCTCTTCAGCCTGAAGAAAAGAATGCTGAGGGGATCTGGTAGCAGCTTACTGCTACACTAGGGGAGTACATCAAGGGCTCACTGAGCAACTGCTCACCAGGGCACCTGATGGAAAAACTAGGAGTAATGGCCACAAACTCCTGGAAGACCAATTCAGGCTCAAACTTAGGAAAAACTTCTTCACAGTCAGGGTGTCCAGACTGTGGAATAAGCTCCTCCCAGAGGTGGTGCAATCACCTACCCTGGAAATCATAAAGAGGAGACTGGCCAGTCACCTTTGCTGGGGTCACCCAAACCCCCGTTATCTTTCCCGTTTGGTGCAGAGGGATGGACCTGATGATTTTCCGAGGTCCCTTCCAGCCCCTTACAATCTATGAACCTCCAGTTAGGGGTGCTCAATTCTGGCCTGCAAGCAAGATCCAGCCCACAGTGCCATGTTATCTGGCTTGTAGAGCTCCCCATGGGTCCAAAAATTCAGTGATAGGGGATTGTTAATTGCTGTTCTCCTGTTAATTGCATTGTTAATTGCTATTCTCCTGCTGCCAAATTTCCCAACAAATGGGGAGCTCCACAGGCCAGACAGTATGACCCTGCATGCTAGATCAGGTGCGCAAGGTGCCACAGGGCCTGATCCTGGAATACAGGTCTAGGCATAAAAAGGCCAGATGAGGTTGTGGGGGGTCCTAGTACAGGCATGTCAGACTGGGCAGAGATAACACAGACCCAATCTTGCCCATGCCACTTATCTGACCTACAGGACCAAAAGGCTGGGCACCACTGCCTCCAACGATGAAGATTTCTCAACTTCCCTAGACAGTCTTTTTTATAGCATCACTTTTCTAACAAAAATCATTCAAAGGAAGCCACGTTTCATAAAATACAGACAGGTTCATCCTCTTAAGTCTCACTGAAAAAATTTTAACTTTAGACGAACTAGCATATTAACAGCTAACACAAGTTAATTAATCTGGAACTATGCACTTGCTCATTTCTTGCTTTCTGAACTGTAATTTTCATAGAAAGTGTGAACCAAGATCCACATTTAGTAACTTTGTCATAATGGGCATCTCACACAGGGAAGTCAGTTATTCCCTCCAGGGAGGGAGCAGGAGAGGGAATGGGATAGTAGCAAATTCTAGCCTGAGTTAAGTTATCCTTCTATTGGGGCAAATGCTGCTTGCACCTCAGCTATGTACCTTGAATCATAGAAGCTATACTCATAAGGCCAATAATTTGTCTCCCCCAACGTCAAGCTAAGAGTCTGGCTCCCTCTGGGGAACAGCAGGGATTCTGTCTTGGCTTCTCAGTCAGGCTAGTTTCATTCTACCAGAATTGAGCAATACTATTTTAAGGGCACATGGACTGCCAGTGAAAGGTCCAAAAAAATCCCACTAGATGATTTGAATGATTCTTGCCCATTCTGCTTCAAGCTGAACTAGGAGTTATCAATGAACAGATGGCATTTAAACTTGATTTTTGTAAGCTGCTGTGCTTTGCTTTAAGCTTCATTATTATCTTTCATCTCTGATGCCCTACATATTGTTCAGTCATTGGCAACTTAACCAAACCCAAAACATTCAGCATTAGACATTACCAGCCAGTTACAAGAATGGAATGCTGCCTTGTGTGCCCCCGACAACAACTATTTTGCATGGAAAAGTATTTAACGATGATTCCTGAGTGAGTCCAGTCAACAGGTGGGAAAAACAGGGACAGAAAAGGCAAAGGGGTGTGCAGCAAGTTACTTTTTTTCCATGGTGCATTGCCCATCACATGTATGCGACAGTTAAGTTTAACGATAGCTTTGTTTCTCGTAATGCAACTTCAGAAACATGGACATGTAGAAAAGACATATAGGCAAGGAAAAAAAATACGTATTTGTAGTATTACATTCAATAGCTGTTTTAACAGTCAGGCTTCTTTTAGAGCTGTCCAACAATACTGATTAATCCAGGTGAATGGTTTAACCAGATTTAATTGTCAAAATGAATAATAAAATCTAAGTAAAACAAGGCATGTATACATTAAAGAAAACAGCACAGAAATGTACTGCTTGTGAACTGTTTACAAAAAACATACAAAATGTTGGATGGCACAAAGTATACAGTGCTATATAAACAGATTGTTTAAGCTAAGTGCTTAACATAAACTGTCCATCTCTATGTGTAACAAAGAATATTTTAGGGAACAAGAAATATTTCTTATAAAAATAATGCTATACGGTGCAGAGTGCTTTATTCAGTGTATTTTTATGACAGAGGTGGCATTCATAATTCTTGTTTATTCAATCGGTGAACAAGTCCCATTTTCATCATGTTTCCACTTTTCACTCCATCCAAAGCTCCACTAAGGTCAGTAACTTGCCATCAAAAGTTTAAAGCGAGAATAGATGAAAGCAGTAGCAGCAGCATTATAGGTACCAGCTGGGACAGTGTGCTTGCAGGTATCTGTCAGATATGTGCTACCTGTCTCCATGATTTGTGCTATCATCTTATACCATGGTACCAAGTAACTGGTTGAGGTCATTTCACAGGGCTGTTGAGGTAATTTTTTTTATACCTCTTCGCTGGGCGAGAGTAGAACGGCCTACTGGCTCCAAAACTGGTGACTGATTGCGGTTCAAAGCAGAATACGTGGCTGCCATTGCTCCCTATAAATCAGATGGCAGGGACAAAACAGAAACAACGCACCGCCATTAACTTACAAACATTTAAGGGACTGTAACAGTGAACAGCATAGAGATTTTAAACAAGTTTTAACTTCCAACTGTTTTCTATAGGTTAAAGAGATTGGGCCCGACTTGCCCTAGTATTACTGGCAACCCCTGCTTAATGCGGTTTCAGTTAGCGCTATTTCGCTATAGCGCCGATTTAAGATTGATGCCTGATTCCACTGAGCGCTCAGCTAGTGTCGCTATAGTGCTCAGTGGAATCGGGGAGTTTCAGCAAGTGGGTGGGGAGAAGCAGTGGTGGCGGTGGCAGCAGCAGCGAGTGGGGTGAGTGAGTGGCAGTGAGTGGGGGGGCAGGCATGAGGGCCCAGGATGGGGCAGGAGCCTGGGCCCAGGCTGGCACAGGATGCTGGAGCAGGGAAGGGGGTGGGGAGAAGCAGCAGCAGCAGAGGGGAGGAGTGCAGGGCCCCAGCCAGTGCCCGGGGCCAGGGTTGGCAGCAGGAGCACCAGTGCCCAGGCTGGCACATGGTGCCAGAGTGGGCAGGGGGTGGGGAGAGGTGGCAGCGACAGAGGCGAGGAGCGCGGGGCCTACGCTGGTGCCTGGGCCAGAGCCCGGGCCAGTGGAGGCCTGTGCCCAAAGTGGGGTGGCAGGAGCCCACGCTGGTACCCGGGGCCTGTGCCCAGAGCTTGGTGGCAGGAGCTCCAGTGCCCAGGCTGGCAAGTGGGGCTGGAGAGGCTGGTGGGCAGGCAAAGGGGGTGGGGAGAGGTGGCAGTAGTGAGAAGTGGCGAGTGGGGGGGTGGGCTTGAGTGTTGGACCCGTGCCAGTTCCCAGGGCCATGACAAGCAGGAGTCCAGAGTGGGGCAGCAGGGGCACAGGCCCAGGTTGGCATGTGTGACTGGAGTGCTGGTAGGCAGGCAGGGGAGAGGAGAGAGGTGGTGGTGGCAGGGTGGGCAGTAACTAATTCATCTCTATTTACATTCATTTCTATGGGGAAATGGGTTTTGCTTAGCACAGTTCCGCTTAATGCTCAGTTTTTCTGGAACCAATTAAGAGCACTAAGTGGGGGTTGCCTGTAGTTCAATAACTATTAAAGCATGATGCACTTGTCCTTTTTTACAATGTAAACAAACAAACAATTAAGACAACTTTGGCATGATTTTTGTTAAGGTCAGCAGGTGCAATTTATATATGCCAAAATTAAAATGTGCTTTAATTAATTTTCAGAGGTATAAAGAAAGAATGAAATCCCACTAGTGGTGTGTCCTCCTTTAAGATTTAACTATTTCTTGTTTTCATTATGAACTCTCAAAAATATTTCTTTGCAAATTATAATCTGCAGCTGGCATCTGAAGTGGATCCTTTACTTTTGATCCACTTGGTGGTGAAAGCTTGTGTTCCACATTGACCCAGTGTCATTTAATACAAAAAATAACTATTATAAGAGGGATCATACAAAGTCACCATCACACTTGGTCTTTAAACATTTTTGGCGTAGTGTATGGTAAAGTATGGAGATCTCCAATTGCACCCAACAGGATTAAAAAAATGGGTTGGGAGTGGGGAAGAGAAGCTGTGAGGGCTGAAGGAGAGTGGGGAATGCACACAGAAGTGGTCTTTATATTTCTAGCTACCTTAAGGGCTGACACTTTCATAAGCCTTCCCGACAAGTTCCTTATTCCCTTTTTCCAAAAAAGAATCCTAGTATTCAATTTGCATCCCACAAAACGTTTAAACTGATAGCAGCACTCCACATTTTTCAAACAGAAAAGACACATTCTTTGATAGGGTCTCTTGAAGTCCTTACTATTAGGGACATCACAGGTACACATTACAGTTTCATGCACTGTATTTACTAAACTCAGAACTGGTATTTAGAACAAAATTGATTTTGTGTCTAATTTTGTTTACAACTAATCCCGGCTAAATAATCTGAACAAGCTTTTATTTACCTTCACCAAATGTGGGGCATCCTGTCTGTTTAGTTGGTACTGAGGCAACTGGTCACAGTGAACTATCCAAGGGTGTCTAAGAACCTGAGCAGCAGTCAATCTTTGATGTGGATCAACATGGAGCATCTTTGAAACCAAGTCCTGTCAACAATGCAGGAGGTGTTAATTCAAATCAACATTAAGAGAAAAAAAACACCCACAAAAAAACCCCAACTTGCAGTACTACTGCTTTTCAGAGCATTAAAATTAATTGAGTTTAAAATTCAAGATCTGAAGAAATGTATTTGCAGATACCAACGATTTAAACAAATCTCCAGACCATCTCTGGAAGTGACTGAAATGTTACTCCAGTTAACTCAAGACCTATTGAAGAACTTAAAAACAAGCAATCTTTGGAAGAGGAAGATACAGTGAACTTTAAAAAAGGCAAGGAAATAAACTTTTAACACTGGGAAAACTGCTGGTGGAAAAATGTATCGGTGATCTCAAATTCTATCGAGACATTGGGGCACCTAGCAACAGCATGGAAACAGTTACTTAAAAAAAAAAAAAAAAAAGGAAAAAGAAAAGGAGAAAAAAGGAGGGAGAGAAAAAGAGAGAGAGAAAAAAAGAAACAAAACACACAATATCCCTCATCCCTCTCAAATTTGAAACAATAACACAACTGCATAGTTACACAATTTTAGATACAGTCCAGGTTTCCGGTACAAGTAGCTGGATTGGCAGCAAAGAACAAATGCAGCTACTTGTTCAGTAGGACAGGCAGCTTTGTGGGGCAATCAGTATAACATCATTTTGAGGGAAATAGTTTTTATTTTGAAATTAAAATTCACAGTCTGTATCCAGATGAGTCTGGCCATGCGATATGTAGCACTGCAGATGTATCTGCTGTACCACATACCAAATGTTCAGTTGTTCTCTGCACTGCAAGGGAACAGCAAACAGTGTGGAGGGTTTTTTGACCCAGTGATATCCAAAGGTCAAAAAAACCCATGGGAAAAAAAAGCAGAGCGGTGCACATGGTGGCAGTGTGCACCACCTGAAGCCAGAGCCTGGCTGGCAGGAGTTGCACTCTGCTGTTTGCCAGGCTTCGCGCAGCATTGGGTAAGGCTGCTGGAGCCAGCCCAGTGCTGGCCCCAGCCTCCCCTACCCTGCCCAGGGTAACCTGCTGCATGCCAGAGCATATGTGGCACAGGCATTCCCCAGAGACAAACAGTGGCAGCACAAGGTGCTCTGCTGCTAGTTATCCCAGGGTTATCAAATGTCCACGCATATCTGGATATGGCCATAGAAGCCCACAGTGTATTAAAGGGGAGGAGAGGGATGAAAATCATGATATTTTTATACAGAGTTCTAGTTAGCTATCATAAAAGTAGCATTCTGGTGGAAGTGGTTATAAACAATGCTCCCTGACCTAGTAAGTCCTAAAAAATTAAAGAGTTTGTGGACCCCCTTCCCACCCTTCCTCCTCCTGTATATCTAGCTGTAAAAGACAAGACTTTGATATTATTTAGCCCCAATATGAACAAGTTCTCTAGAAGATGGGGGCAGGCTGTGGCTCCTCCAACTTTCAGACTACTCTTGGTTTTCCAGGCAAGAGTTATATGCTTAGAAAACCCCAAATAAGTTACAAAAACAGGTCACCAAGGACAGGGGTGTCAAACATGGCTCACAGACTGGATCCAGGTTCGTAATGCTGCACAATCTGACTTGTGAGTCTCTGGACCAACTCTATGCACTGGTTCCGACCATGTGCTACCTGCAGTACTGGTTTCAGGGGGTTGGTTAGGGGCATAGATTGGGATGCAGACTGCACATGGCCTGTCCCTCTCCTCCCCCCCATGCTGTGTACAACACTGGATCCAGCATGTGTACAGCCCACATTCTCTGCTGGCCCTGCTACTGTATGCACAGCACTAGATTCAGCCTGCACACTGGGCAGTGCTGGCCTCACTGATACATGCTCAGCGCTCTGGGCCTGAATGCTGCTTGAAGTGCATGGGCTGGACCTGGAACCATGGGTGCTCAGTACCAGCCCAACAACTACTATCTAGCCCATGAGACTGGTTGAGTTTGACACCCCTGACCTACTACAACAGCTGTAAGTTATCGGTATTTTAATAGTTCATTATTCAAATAGAATGAAATTAGGATGCAAAAAATCAAGATTAAATGTATGGTCCATTTACTGCAACTAAGATTTCATATTCCCTAGAACAAAAGAATCAGCTTAACAGCTGCTTCATTTCCTCAGAATCTGCTCTGGGGAACTGGCAAGAGGATAATCACTTCAGCCCATCCCCCCACCCCTTGTTTATTAATACTACACACAAAGAATGGTAGTCCTAAAAGTACCTGAGAGAATAAGATGCCAACACCCAGGGAGCTCAACAGAATCCATGTAGCTGTTTTCCTTAAGTACTTTTGAAAAATACCACTTAGAAACCTTTTGAATTGTTCAATTATTCAATTTTCATATCCAAGAATAAGGGTATTTGAAATCTATTGTAACATGCTCTTTTGGGTAACACAAATGATTTTAGAAATCATGCTTTTATATTAGTTTGGTTATAGTATTGCAGAAGAGAAAAAAAAAATGTTTTGCAGACCAGAAGAAGAATGCTGGGAGAACAGACTACAAATTTCAAACAAAAGATACATAGGGGAAAAAAAACATGTTCAAAGTGTGGTATAAACTATACTTTTTTTCTCTTCCTACATTCAAATGAAATTGAAAATAACAATTACCAAATGAAAATCTACACACATGATGGATAAGTAACCTTCATTAATATCTGTATCCTTTAAGATAAACAATTTTTAGAATGTGTGCACACAAAATACTTTTGCAAAATGTTTGCATCCATTCTGTATACAAAGGAAAAAATGTACTTGCCTTAGCTGTATCTGATACTGAATTCCAGTAGCCCCCACTGAGAGAGAACTTCCCACTACCTATTCGCGCCAAAATCTCTTCTGGGGTATCATCAGGACCATTTGCAAAAGGAGTGTAACTAATTAATCAAAAGATTTCAGAGCTTTAAGATCTGTTCCAGTTGAGATCCAATCTGTATTTCACATTTAAATCAATTGCCAGTAGTTTCAAAATAATGATAAAAGTAACAGACACCAACTATAGTGGCATTTAATATAGACTGTAAAAACCTCCAAGTTGTATGTAATTGTTGAAGATGCATCATAGTTTGTGATTAAGAGCCTGTTCTTTCTTTCACTGTATGTCCTTTGAGTATAAGTATAGGCCAATTCAGAATCAGCGCTGCAAAGACTGTCCCTCTCTTAATGCTTTTAATGTCCTTTTTAAAGGACACTGATTAGTACAAAAGTTTGTACATTCTGGTTAAATGAAAGAACAAAATGTGTGCGAGAACACGGAAACTGATGACTTGATGACTGACCTGCAGAGGAACAAAATACCAACCTGGCACTAGATGAAAGCAAAGACAGGGAAGCCATCAACCTTAAATAATTTCCCTTGTTCAATTCCTCATGTCTGCTGCTGAGCTAGCAAAATATACTAAAGCACAACAAAGAATGAAAATAACTTTTTTAAAAACGTGTATGGCTTGCCAGTTTTAGCTAAGATGAATGTGTTGCAGCACACAATTTTAGACTGATAACATTTTAGATTTACTATGTTACAGCCTGCATACAGGTTACATTTGTTTAAAGGTGTTAAAGGTGAGATTTGTAATTATTACTCATTTAACTTGACTTTTTTTTCATCCTTTTATGCAAATCATTTACATTGCATATATCATTCTAACTACATCATGTCAGATTATTTGATGACTACTGATTCTTGAGAGCTATAAAAGCTCAGAGCATCATGATTATATTTTTAAACTACATATATTCCCTCCAGTACAGCACTATCCTTAATTAATTAAACTTCTTGCAGCACAAAAGCTATTTCAAATAGAACAATGTATCCAAGTTCTTTCCTTTTCTTCATATCCTATTTTTATTCTTAAATCGCCACAAGGCAGAAGATATTCCACTGCTGGAAAATGTTCAAGTCTTATGCAAGTCAGACAAACTCAGATATTTATTTTGTATAAATTACTAAAAAAAGGCGAGTGCTGGGCTCACCCTTACCACTGAAACCAGAGGGAAGTGCTGATCATGTACAGGGAACACTAGCATTCTGCAGCATTGAATCAATATTTTGTGCACTTACATGCATTTACCTCAACAATGCTTTTACTATAATATCTGCTAACTTACCCAGTGAGCATAGTATAAAGCAGAACACCGAGACTCCATATATCACAGGCAGCATCATACCCTTGTCTTTTTAAAACCTGTCAAAAACAAGTAATTATGAAAGCAGCCCAACCTTTTCTGTAGTAATTAGTGTTCCTTATTTTATTTCCTTGAAGATGACAAACTTTAAGTTTCAAAAGCTTAATCTATTGATAATTTTACCAATTACACCATAATAACCCTTTAGCATGCCTAAATGATGAAAAACCATCAAGTAATGTGAAAGCATATACCCACAATTTCATATTTACCTCTGGAGCCACAAAATTGGCTGTGTAACATGGAGTCATCAAAAGACCATTTTCTGCTCGTAGTTGTTTTGCAAAACCAAAATCACAAATTCTAATTGATTCTGGATTACCAGATTCATCAACATAAAGAATGTTGCTAGGTTTCAGGTCTCTGTGAACAACCTAAATAAAAACACAAACATTAAAAAAAATATGGCAGTACTTTTTTATGCTTCTATTACAAACATCTATCTATTCCACTGCTTAGTTTATTTTTAAACTGCCATGACCATGGACTATAAAAAGAAGATGATGCTTCTACTATCAACTGCAGCATTCTAACATGCAATACTACTGATTATCTGGAATAACAGAATGAAGACTTAAGAGTTCATTTTGTAAAGAGAACAATACTGTACAAGGCTTTACTGGGCACTTGGAAAATGAAAGAAAACACTTGACCTGTACAATAAATGCAGTTCTTCTAACTCCAGAATACCCAATTCAAACTATGTATAACCATATTTAACTCCTAGTACATATATTCCATGCACCATTCAAATAAGTCGCATTTTAGGAACAATATTTCCAGTACTCAAGAGCTGCATGAATCCTTGCTATCAGTCTGGCTTTCTGAAATCGAACGCTTAAATTCCTGTTCTCCTGAAGCAACTTTTCTAAACAAACAAAAAAAAAATCAGTTTGTTCTAATTCAGAAAATCCTAATCTACTAATGACATCTAGTGATTTGATGTCCTAAAATGGATAGCTTGCAAAGAAATAGCATTTTGGACCAAAGAGACTTTTACATTATTACCCTTTTGTACCATTTTTTTTCTGTTAACAGTAGCGGTCACCATCAACGAGCCTGGTATTGAAGGCAGAGAGAAAATTTCTGGTCCAGAATATTCCTTCTAGTGAGGAGGGTTTTAAACAAGGTTCACCCGGAATGGAAACAAAAGCCAGGAGATGAGTAAAGAGCCAGGGGATTTGGAGAAAAATATCATAAGGGGAAGCAATAGCAGAAGCCTTAGCAAACTTCTTGGAAGAAGACAGGGCAATCAGTTGATACCTGAAATGTTTATACACAAATGCAAGAAGCAGAGGGGATTACATAGGAAGAATTTGAGATCTTAGTACAATCACAGAATTATGAGGTAAATGGAATACAGAAATGTGGTGGGATAGCACAGCTATCCCACCACAGGAGGAACCTGTTGAGAACGTGAAGGTGGAAGGTAACTTGGATGGCCACAAAACGATACGAGTTTCAAGATCCTAATGGGGATGAAGGAAGGAGAGCAGCAGAATAAGAGTGCTAGACTTGAGAAAAAAAACCCCAGACTTTAGCTAACTCAGGGAACTGGTGGGAAGGCTCTACTGGGAAACGAGAGAGGAAAAGGAATCCAGGAACACTGCCTGTACATCAAGGAGGCCCTCTTAAGGAGCAGGAGCAAGCTATCCCAATGTGACACAAAAACGGGAAGCGTAACAAGAGGCCAGCCTCGCTATGCAGCAAATCTCTTCAATAGCCTGAAATTCAAAAGGAATCCTGAAAGATAAAATAAAAAAAACAAACTAGGTCATAGAACTAGGGAAAAGCATAGGAGTATTGCATGGATGTGGAAAGAGAAAATTAGGAAGGTTAAGGCATGACTTGAGATGCAACTGGCAAGGGATGTTAAATAGCAATAAAAATGTTTTTTTACAAATATATCAAAAGTAAGAGGAAAACCAAAGAAACCATAGGTCTCTTATGGAATGCAGAATGCAATCTAGTTATAGATCGGTCAGCAATGTTTTGGGCCACAGTGCCAAAAACACCCCAACCTCAACTTGTAAGATGTTGGCATGTAAGATGTGGCTCCTCTGCCCCTTGCCAACAAGAGCCTAATTTCTTGTTGTGGCAGCACAGCCCCACCCCCTACCCCATCATCTGCTCAGATGTGCGCACGCACCCACTGCCAGCAACGAATTGGGATAGGGCTCTGCAGACCTTGGTGCAGTGGCTTGCACCTCCCCCTGCCACAGCTGGCCTGGGCTCTGCCACCCACCATGGAGCCTAGGCTGCTCGCAGCAAGCAGCAGAGAGGCTGCAAGCAGGTGCAGAGAGGTCTGCAGAGCCCTGGCTCAGCTCATTACTAGTGGCCGGTGCACATACACATTAGGGCAGACAGCACGTGTGCTGTGAAGGGCCCGATCCTTGTGGCAGTGCAGCTTTGGCCCCCTTCCTGCCATCATCCCCAAGGCGTGCATGTCAAGTCAAGCAAAACATCTTCACTTGCCATGCTGCCAACCCTTGTTACAGATGATGCAGAGAAGGCTGAAGGTTTCCCCCTGCCCCCTTCAGTCTTCACAAATAGGGGCAGCTAGCAGACTAAGAGTACAGTAAAGTGGTGGCAAAGATAGGGAAGGCGACAAACACCCTAGAGTAATGGCAGAACAGGTTAGAGCAACCTTTTTAGACTCTAGGCACCCATTGAAAAATGCCAGCTCTTAGTTTTCACTCATTTTTTGATTATAGATAAAAGAGAGAGAGAGCGAGCGAGCAGTTTCTGTTGCAAAGATGTCAGAAAGACCACAGGAGATCAGAACGCTTGTAATGCTCTTGATTCCTGTTTGAAATATCTAGGTTTATCTTGTGAATCATATCTACACACCTAATACCACTAACATTGGGTGGCAGCACATGGCACCTCTGAAAGAATGTCAAGACACCCCAAGATGCTGTGGCAGCCTAGTTCATAAACACTGAATTAGGAATTACTTAGAAACGCTAGATGCTTTCAAATTGATAGGGCCAGATAAAGGCATTGGATACTGAAAGCAAGTGGCTGAGGTAAATTTCAGCTATTACACTGTTCTCTTTGAGATCTCATGAAGGCTGGCTGAATGACTGGAAAAAGGGCAAATATTGTGAACATCTTTAAGGGAAGGAGGAGGATTTAGGGTAAAACAGGCCAGTCAGACTTATCTTGATACCTGGAAAGATCATGGAGCAGGCCCTCAAGGAATCTACTGTGAAGCACCTAGAGGAGAACAATTTGATCAGGAACAGCCAGCATGAATTCACCAAGAGCAAGTCATGCCTGACCAACCTGATATCCTTCTGTAAGGTCACAGGCTCTGTCAATGAGGGGGGAAGTGGAGAAAGAGGGAGGGAGTAGTGGATATGGTACACGTTGGCTTTAGCAAGGCTTGACACAGGTCTACCATAACATCCTCATCAGCAAGCTATGGAAATACAGGTTAGAGGAAAGTGCTGCAAAAGGTGGATATACAACTGTTCGATTATTGTATTCAACAAGTAGTCACCAACGACTTAATATCTAGTTGGGAGGAGGTATCAAAAAGGGCTCCCCAGGAGTCTGTCCTAGGTCCAGTATTGTTCAATATCTTTATTAATGATTTGAGTAATGGGACTGAGTGCACGCTTAGCAAATCGGTAGATGATACCAAGTTGGAAGGAGTTGCAAACACTGCAGGGCAGAGCTAGGAGCCAGAATAGACTGACTGAAAAAATGATCCACAATCAATCACATACACTTCAACAAGGACAAGTGCAAAGTCCTGTGTTTGGTGGACAAAAACTAGGCACAAATACAGATCAGGCAATAAGGAGTTAGGGTGCACTACTGCAGAGAAGGGCCTCGTGTTACAGTAGACCATAAACTGAATGTAAGCCAACTGTGCGCTCTTATTGCAAAACAGCCAACAGCACAGTGGGTTGTAACAACAGGAGCGTCTCTTGGAAATCAAAAAATGTGATTCTTCTGCACTGCTTGGCACAGATGAGGCCTCACCTGGAATATTTTGTCTGGTTTTGGGTCCCACCTTTCAAGAAGGCTGTGGGCAATTTGGAAAGAATCCAGCACAGAGCAACAAAAATGATTAAGGGCCTGGGAAGCAAGACTGATGTGGAAAGGCTGAAAGAGTTAGGGCTATTTAGTCTGGAGAAGAGAAGAGCGAGGTGGAATTTGAAGACAATCTTCAAATGCCTAATGGATGATTACAGAGAGGGGCTTTTCTCTGGCTGTAAGGGACAGAGCTAGAAGCAATGGCCTCAAGCTGCAGCAGGGGAAATTTCAGTTGGAGATTAGGAGAGATTTACTCATTAGGAGGGTGGTCAGGCATTGGGACAGACTACCTAGAGAAACTGTGGAATCTCCATCCCTGGAAATTTTCAAGAGCAGGCTGGGCAGACAACCGCAGGCTGGGGTGGTTTAGTCAGGGTCAATCCTGCCTTGAGCAGGAGGTTTTGAGCTCTACTTTCCTACGATCCCAGGATCTCTTATACGTCCATCTTTTTTAAAATAGGATAATCACAGAAAGCAGATGCCACGTACATGTGGCAGGAACTATAAGGATCTCACATTAACAGGGAAAGTCATATGGACTAGCATAATAGGTAGAATGTCCAATTTACGTTAGGAAATTCCAACAGAACCTACAGGGAATCATCAAGCCTTACTGGATGATTCCCAATATTTTTTGGGGTTGCAGAAGGGATCACTGCTTTATCTGGAGAAGAGGATATGATTGCTGATTTAGCTAAAATCTCCACATCTGGGTAGCATTTGCTTAGTGTGTCTAGATTCATGACAGTGAAGACTCCTGATGAGTAAGGGAGAAGGGTCTCTCTCCAGAAAGTGCTATGACAACAGGACATTTCAAATGGTAAACCTCCTCCCCCTGTACTCCAGTAAGGCCAGGCTGGGATGTTATAAAGTTGAGAATGTAATACTAGGTGTACTCTGAAAACTCCTAAAAGATCTGGATTTTGATAAGAGTCTTCAAATACTTGAGTAGTGATTATGAAGAGGATGAAAATGGACTATAATTTGTGATAAGAGGGACAAGGGACAAAGATCTTAAATTGCAGTTAATGCATTTTAGGTTGGATATTAGACGAAATTCTTACTGTAAGAATGGTGAAGCACTGGAAAAAGGCTATGCAGAGAGGTTGTGAAATCCTCAGTCTTAGAAGTTTAAGAGCAGATTAAACAAATACTTGAATGAGATGGTTTAGTCAGGGATAATCCTGCCTCAAACAAGAGGTTAGACTAGATGAACTCCTGAGGTCCTTTCCAGCCTTAATTTTCTATTATTTAATTAAATACATTTCCTTCAGATATTAGACTTGTTTTTGTTCATTATCAATCCACTTGAGCAATATATGGGGAGTTCCACAGTTTGAGAAAAACTTTGGTGCGGAGTATATCTTTTCTATCAAGTATTTATTGCACTACGGAAGTATTTATTTATTATGGAAGAATTCAGCCACATGCGAATTTATTCATTAAAAGAACAAGGGTGTTTCAGTATGCTTTTGGAAAAGCATTTCTAAAATAGATTTCTACCAGCAGAACACTTACCCCTTGTGCATGGAGGTATTCAACAGTTTTTGTTATTGTGAGGAGGACAGCACTGGCTTCCCGCTCTGAAAAAAATTTCTGTCTAAGAATTTTGTCCAGCAGTTCTCCTCCTTTCATGAGTTCTGTTACCAGATATACATATTTTCCATCATCGTATACCTGTAATAGTTGGAAAAATAACATGCAAAGCTTTTTTGTAATTAAAAAAACCTTGTTATTAAGTGTAAAAAGGTAAAAAACCCTTATCAGCTGTATTAATTAAATCTCAAAATTACCATCCCTCAAAAAATTCTACTGAAAATTTTAATTTTCACTTTAAAAACAAAGCATTCTTGTCCAAAGAGTATAGTAATTGAAGGGAAACTGTAAAAGGCAAAGAACATGTGATCATCAGGACCAGGATTACTTCAAATGGCTTTTTGGATACTACTTCAGCTAGGTTCTGATGCAGAATTCTAACTGGCAATGTTCTTTCTGAAAAAGAAATGTTACTTTGTACATATAGCTTATTCTGAGTCTACTGAAATCAATATTAAGATTTCATCCTGTAGTTTTAAATTATGAAAAACTGCTTAAGTGCCACATTGTTTTTTATTTTTGCATTTAGTCAGCTTATGCTGGTAAAAATAATAAAGCTCTTCTCCTTATCCACCAGAGGGAGCTACAATCTGTAAATGGGATAAAAAAAATTTTTTTTTTTCAAAGTAGTGTCTAAAATAGTGCTTCTCATCCAGAGTGCTGCAGTATAGGCACCACCACTACCATCTGTGCCCTGGGAAGTGCGTAGTACATGTGTAGAGGTAGGAGCCTCATTAGGGTTCTCTGATAACCCTAAAGCAGACAGGAAAGCTGGTTTGTGCTGCAGCCCTCTGTAGTCTGGTCCCCTCGCTCCTCCCAGAGAAACATGCAGGACAGTTCTACCTGCTCAGTTTACCTCTGTTTGAGACACTATTCAGGGTCAGACAGGGAAGGGTTACAGCACAAACCTGTTCTCTTGCCTGTTTTTGGGTTAGGAGACAGAAAGGTGCGAGCGCATGTGCCACAGCCCTTCCCGAGCTGGCTGTGCAGCAGGTGCATGAGATATCTACCAGACAGCACCGGCAACGTCCAGCTGTGATGCAACACTGAAGCAGCACCAACAGTGGTTCTCAAGAAGGGATGCTGCAAAAATTCAAAAAGATGCTGGGGAGAGTGCCCCAACTAGAAGGTTGAGAGCCACACTAAAAAGCAATTATATTTTCAATTAATAACAACACACCAAGTTTCAATTTCTAAACCAAGGCAGATTTTAACTTATCCAGTGCTCAACTCCAACTCTTTTATGGGTTTTTTTTTTTTTTTTTTTTTTTTTTTTTTTTTTTTTACACATACTAGAGTGTTCTTCAGAATCAAGAGAAAGGGCTAAACAGCCATAAGTCACACAATCTTACAAGCCTTTGATTTTATAAGAAACAAATTACAGATTTCTACTTTCCCGGAGAGAGCAGAGGGGATTTAATTATGAACTCTTCCTTGTGATTTCCTGAAATAAGTAATTCAATTAACTAAAACAGTATCCTTAACCAAGAAGCTGTTCAGATATTTTAATGTTATAAAAGCATAACAAAGAAATAGTACTGGACAGTAGGTTAATAGTTTTACACATCTGAAACCGATGCTCAACAATTCTAGGCATGCTCACACTAATTCAGGTAAAACATATGACAGCAGTATAATTTATTACACTCTGAATTGAACTTAATCAAATGTTGAAGGTGGACGTTTAAGCAACAGTTTAGTAACTGTTACCTCTGATATCCCCTCTGCTACTTTATGTCTAAAGAGACTTTTAGATCTTTAGTGGCTTTACCAATTTAGCCTTCCATTCCCAGAAAGTAGCTTCTATTGAAAAACGCTGTTGAGCTATCTTTCATAGTCAGGAATATACTGGGATGGAAACTGAAGAAGCCCCAAGACACTGTGGTCACAAGAAAAATTCTAAGGATGCTGACTGTAGGGAGGCAAGCCTTTACTAGAAAGGCTTTTTGGCTTCCAATTAGAAATATTCAGGGTGCCGAAGCAGTAATTCATATTTCTTATACTGTACATCTTTTGGGTTGAATAATGACAGATCTATTAGGACCCAAGGTCAGAATGGACCACTGACACCTCTTTGGGAGTAACCAAACAATTCTGGTACAAGTCACTCCAACACTAAAACACAGTAAACTGGGGGCAGAGAAGGAGGTAGCAGAGATCTCCACCTTGCAATACACAAAGTGTGCTTCTGGGAAAGGACTAAAATGTATAATCCTGATGATGACATAGTATAGATCAGGGGTGGGCAAAATACGGCCCGCAGGCTGGATCCAGCCCGCAAGGCCATTCTATCCAGCACGTGGGTCTCCTAAAAAATTTAGAAAATTAATATTTCTTTGCCAGTGTTTCTTGTCATTTTTGACAGGAACCAAGGGCAGTAGGACCCAGGAGAAGCCCATCAGGCTCCCAAAACAGCAGGGCCCCCCAGCCCCGCCCCCCTCAGCCCTAGCCCCAGGAGGGGCTTCTGGCCTGGGACCATACGGCTGCACCACACTGGAACCACAGGTAAGGGAGAAGGTGGTGGGGAAGGGCAGGGAAGGACCCCAGGCAGGGAAGGAGCCCGAGGAAAAAAGTGGCCTGGGGAAAAGCTGAGTGTGGGCGGGGGAGGGGCCAGACAGCCCCGCACAGGTGGTGAGCAGCTGCAGCGCGGGGCGCTGGCCACAGGGTGGGCAAGGGGCCGCTTTCCCCCCTCCCCACACACAGCGTTTTCCCGGGTTCCTTCCTGGCACGGAGGAAAGCAGCCCTTCCTTACCCTGTAGCCAGCGCTCCCTACTGCAGCCACTCGCAGCCCAAGTGGGGTTGTCCGGAGCAGGCACAGGCAGCCCCATGCAGGCTGCGCGTGGCTACAGTGCAGGGCGCCAGGCACAGGGTGGGCGAGGGGCTGCTTTTCCCCACCTGCACTCAGCATCACTTTGTAATCCGGCCCCACTACTAGCCTGGGCCCTGTGCAGCTCTGGGCTCGCCCGTTGGGGCTGCGCACGGTGACGGCAGCTGCAGCCCCCTTGCTTGCTGCACCGGGCAGCATTTGCCACTGCCGCCTCTGGGCGGCCCTGCTCATGCTCTGGGCGGGCAGCAGCAGCCAACACTGGGGCCGCAGCTGCTGCCGCCGCGCACAACCCTGATGGGCAGGCCTGGAGCTGGCATGGAGCCCAGGTTGGCAGTGGGGCGGGTTACAAGCTGGTGCTGAGCGCAGGGGAAAAGCGGCCCTTCACTCGCGCTGTGGCTGGCGCCCTGTGCTGCAGCTGCTTGCAGCCCGTATGGGGCTGCCTGTGCCTGCTCCAGGCAGCCCCAGCTGGGCTGCAAGAGACTGCAGCAGGGAGCGCCAGCCACGGGGCAGGAGAGGGGCCGCTTTTCCCTGTGCTCAGCAACAACTTCTTCCCTGCCGGCGAGCAGGGGGTCAGGGCTGTGCACTGCCCCCCGCCTGTACAGCAGGGCTGCAGGGCGCTAGGCGCGAGTGGGCGGGGAGCCAGTGGGAGCACAAGGCCCACACTGGTGTCCTAGGGCCAGTGCCAGCGAGGCCCAGAGCATGGTGGCAGGACTGTGGGGTCCTAGTCAGCAGGGGCTCTATGGGGCCAGGCCAGCTCCCCCCCTTTCCCTGCTGGTGCAGCCCAGCCCAGCCCAACTCCACAGACCTCTGCCAGCCTGTGCTATGCTCTGGGCCCCACCGGTGCTGGCCCTGGGACATGGGACCAATGTCCCAATGTCTTGGGACCAAAGACACTGGGACATTGGTCCCAAGATGGTGACCAGGGGCCAGGGCACCTGTCAAGGGGCAGGGCTACCCATGTGGCCCTTGACAGCCTGCCAAACTGGGTAAGCAGCCCTCCACCCAAAATAATTGCCCGCCTCTGGTATATATCTTACAATGGGGACACCTGATGACATAGTAAAAATCCTACACTGGGGATGAACTTCACTCAGAACTTGTAGTGCCAGGGAGTTCAAGATGCATTCAGATATCTGTGTAGTTCAGACTTTGTGGAAATGGTTACCTGTTGTACTCAAGAATTGGAGGCCTCCAGCAACAAGTCAGTGGTACCTAACCCTTTTTTTTTTTTTAAGCTCTCTCCTCACCCCCCTCAATCCAGCCATGCAGCAACAGCTCTGCTGGTGGGCCTGATCTGGCTAGGCAAGGCTCCGAAACTAGGTGGTGAGGAAGTGATGACAGTGCTAACTGCTATCACTCCCCTGCTGCCAAATTTTGATTTGTGGGGAGACCTGCAGGCCAGATGTCATGGCTCAATGGGCTGAATTTGGCCAGTGGACTGTGGGTTGAGCACCCCTGAAATAAAATAAACCATGTTTGATCTCTTTGGGGCCAGAAAGACTACTTATGAGATGAGAAATTAATTATTCCAATGGTGTTCAGGTATATCTGATCTTCCTTTCCAAGTCTATCAGCTTACCAGAACTTAGCATTTGTGCTAAGGTATCTCTGTCCTACATCTTTCATAACTTTTTTTCTTCTTATGCAGTCTACTGTTGTGCAGTGATGATCTGATATGCAGAAGTCTACAGCCTGATTAATTTCTGTGCAAACACTTTAAGAAGATGCAGAGAAGTGATGATTAGTGAGGTCAAGGGATACTATTCCTCTTCAGCTGAATTATTTTTGGGTACTGTCCAGGAGAAATATTTTGGGAAATGTACTGTCTGATAAATACTGAATTAACAGCGATGTGTTCATAATGTTAAGTCACTTCTTATCAAATGCTTTCTATAGCATGTATCAACTGCATCATCTGCACAGGCCATGCCTTTATGTTTTCTCCGTAACTTTGAAACAGATGCACTTCCTTCTGACCATGTGGTTTAAATACTGTAGCTCCGCCCTCTTAAAAGGCTTCCAGTATGGTTACACAATAATGTTTACTTTGGTCAAACCACAGTAGATGCATTTTACTGATCCAGGAGGCTGTGAGAGCATACCTATTCCAAATGCCATCTGTGGCATTATGCGTAAGAGATGGTGGTTAATCATGCCTTTGCTAGGGTGGAGCATGGGATAACAACAACTTGTACAGAAGTTGCAATTAGTGTTGGGATCAAAGTTAATCCATCTTTTCCCCACTTTTAAAAAGTTTCTAACTCTAAAATTTTTTTTCATCTCTGGAAAAAAAAAAAAAAAAAAAAAAAAAAAAAAAAAAAATCACACTGTAGCATTTCTTTTCATTAAGATTGTTATTAATAAAGAATGCTATGCTGAATGCCTCCACGTGCCTTTTAAGTAAAGTGCCTTAAAAGTGGAAGTTATTCTTGAGTATTTCAGTTTTCCATTGGTAGGGATCTCCATAAATCGCACCAAAAGTACGCCTGCAGCAGCTTCTTTAGTATTTTCATTTTGCCACTGGTCTCCCTCCCCCTCCACCAACTGGTGGATGGACCTCGCAGGCTGGGCTGGGCTGCTTGCTGCTGTTTTAATATGCCACAGTTTTTGCTTTCCCACCAACAGCAGCAAATGCCTCAGCTGATGGGGCCCCTCCACCAGTCAGGGGAAAGGGGGTAGAGGAAAGGGGAAGGAGAAGAGGGAAGCAGCAAATTGAAAATATTAAAAGGAGCTGCTGCAGGGTGAATATCTGGTGTGATTTATGGAGATCCCTACCTACTGGATATCGGTATTATGACTTTTGAAATGACACCATTTTACTTCATTATATACACAAGATGATTGAAGATGCATCTAAACAAATATTTCCCCTGCGCTAGAGACCCAAAAGTGAAAATGCTATTATGATGCTTTCAAAAGATGCATTTTCTGTGCCTACTTACATCTTTTAGGGTAATAATATTTGGATGCTGTCCATAGCGGAGTAGGATTTCAATTTCTTCTGTTGGATCTCTTTTACTCTTGTCAATAATCTAAAAGACCAAAATAGATTTAAAAGAATAAATACTTTATTAACAGTAAAGAATACAGTATATGTTCTTTTGTAGAAATATACTATACAAACTTATAACAGAATTCTCTATTTAGTATAAAGGTGACAGGAGTTTTGGTTACAATACAGCCTTTTTCCCAAAATCCTAGATGGCAGGGTAGAAAAAGATCTTTTGTAAAACAAAAAAGGGGGAAAAAAATCTCTCAGGTAGACAAGATGATGGTTGATAATGCTAATGCTTGTTAGGTCATGAAAATTAACACAAGGTTAATGGTAAATAAGATTTCAACTATCCCTGATTTAATAGAGCCTAAGCTCCCTGACTTTGCATGTAACACTCAATCTTGGTTTAAATACTATGCAACTGGTTTTTGTTATACTGGTCTCCAACCATGCCCTCCCATCAACAGGAACCAAAGTGAATCAATGAAGACAGCAAGGAAACTAAAAAAAGAAAATTCTGTGATTCAGAGTTGGTTCAGTTAAGCATTCTAAGCCCCTGAAAGACATTCATTTAGATGTGCCATGGGATATGATCCCCAATCCCAACAAAATTACACTCCTGACATGGCACCCACATTTGGCAGGTGGCACAATTTTGGGATTGGGGATCAGATCCTAAGTGCGCCCTATCTTACATACAGTGCAGAGGGAGCCCAGGCTTATCATCATGACTGCAATTAAAATTACTTAATAATCATGATTATAAGCTGGGGTTCCCCCTGCACCAGCAAGTTGAAAGTGAGGTGCCCATGGGTCTGGGGTTGGGATGAGTATCAGCTTATTATCAGTCTAGCAGGAACTGCACTTGGGCCAGTTCCAGATGCCAGTGCAGTCCTCAGCCTGAGCCAACATTCAGCTGATTGTCAGCCTGGCCAGATGTTCAATTTCAGATGCCATATAAACCAGCCATAAAATTGTTCCACATTATAATGTGGAACCAACTTTATGGCTAGTTTGTCATTTTATGTCACCTTAAAGTGAATGCATGTATAGCACTCTTGTTATTTATGCTGCAATTAACATGTTATGAAAGATGTGAAGTCAGGCCCTGGTATCTCATAAAACCATAACTTTTCTGACCAAAACCATTTCCCCCTTCCTATGAAGATAGGCTATTCACATCTGATACAACAAAAAATAGTTAATGAACTCCCTTCTGACATCTGCAACTGAAGCCAACAAGCTGCTTTCTTTGTGTTGCAATGTTTTCTTTCTTCCTCCCCTATAAGTTGTGTGGTTTCCCCTTAATGCCTAATCCATCTTTTTATCTACCTTTTCCCCTTCAGAAGTGCTGAAGCCCCTGCTGCATCCTCTTACAACCCTAAATACTCAAGCATCCGCCTCAATTTCTCACTGATGCTCAGAATTCCAACAACAACAACAAAAGTAAATTCCTTCAAATAACAGTTTAAAAATGCCTACCAAATTGTGTCCCTGTTTCACCAAGAGGCAAGATCTTCCCATTAGTACTGGTAATTTTTATTTTTATCCTTTATTCCCCATCATTAAAAAAAATCCAGTGAACTGATAATAGCAATTTTTAAGGCTTTTTAACACACTAATGACATTTACATAGTAATGGTTTAAACGAGTAAGAGTGAAGAAAGGAATCTAGACTCTAGAAAAATAATATAAAATTGGTACTACACAAACAGTACTTCTAGAAACATTATTCTATCTGATCATTTTATATCTACTTACTTATCTCCATTTTGGAACTAACGAACTTACCTAGTATATATACACTATTTAAAAATAGTGTTCTGTAATGCAAACTCTTTGGGATACAATTCCTCCTGAAGCATGCACGCGTCTTCCAAGTTAACCACATACTTCAAGGGGAGAGGACTGCTCCCTTCTTTAAGTTGTTTAAAACAGTGGTTTTCAAGCTTCCATAAGACATGGAACCTTTTCATATCACTGCTGCCATGGTATCCCTACCTGTATCCTCAAAACTGATGTGGAGCCACGTGACCTGGCCCAGCAATGGTGGCACACTGCCTCCTGGCCTGCTCTGCCATTACCCACAATCTCTTTGCAGAACCCCTGACGACATACCATGAAACCCCAGGGTTGCACAGAACACTGTTTGAAAACCTCTGGCTTAACAGATAATAAAAACATGAACATTCCAGTCAGAGAACAACTGGCATTTGCAGCTATAATTATTTTTCTATTGCATTTAAGAAAAGCACCACAACAACATATTTTTTTTTATTTAGGTTGGACGCAATGTAAGATACTGACCTACATCTTAGTAGGTTCTGAAAATAAAATTTTGTTAGCAATTGCACGTTTTCACAAGATGGTTACCTTAACTGCGTATTCCATGTTTGTAGCTTTATGTATACATCTCTTGCAGACAGAATAGGAGCCAACCCCAATGTCTTCTTTTACTTCATATCCATCAGTAAACTGAATGCTGTTCCTGTGCAACTGCTACCAAAATAATATTATCAATTGATGAATACTCTCACACACACAAGACTTTCCTTTACATATGGCAGTGGTTTTCAGCCGTTTTAGACTAAAGACACCTCCCAGAAAATACCTTCTCCTAGCTTTCACCCATTTCTTGACTAAAGAAAAATAGAGCAATGCTTGTTGCACAGAACTTGGGAAGATGACAATAGGTCAAAATACTTATGATAATATGAATTCTCATTTCAAATCTCTGGGTTTCTCTTTTGAGCCATGTGTAAGTGTCTTCACATGAAACAGTGCTAATATTGTTGCATATTACAGCACCCCTAAAATGATCTTGTGGCACCCCAGGGTATCACAGCACCCTGGCCGAGAATCACTGACACAGGAGAACAAGTTTTCCATTTCCTATTGATTAACAGGTCTTGTTTCATCTAAAAATTTCAAAAGCTCATTACCTTTTATAATACATTTCAAACAAAATCAGTATTTACTATTTTTCTTGGAAGCTGTTTGACAGTACTACTACATTTATGTTTATTGCTCTCTATTAATATAAAGGACAATATGTGAAACAAAGATTAGAAATCTTTTTATGATAAAAATACCACTGTTTCTAGTCTCATCTGAAAAAAATGTGGGCATAAAATAAGTTCAATTTCTTTGAAAGTGAAGTGCTTACTGTGGGAAATTCAGAAACAATGGATACAACTGGTATCACTCAGAACTGCAAGCTTGAGTAGGAATGGGAATAACAAGATCCTTGCAGTCTGGGATAAAGAGCTGGAGGAGAGACTGATGTGTCAGCCTGTTTTGCATTGGAAAAGAAATGGTGTTTTGATGCAAGAAAACAGTTAGTGGGGGGTTGTACAAAGGATGCATATCATTAGCAGGAAGCCATCTGGGTATTCTGCAGGCACAAAAAGAGGAAACAGGAGTGAGGAAGTGGCTGACAGTACAGAGGAAAGGGAGCAGAAAAGTTCTGCAAAATTTTTTGAGGAGGAGGAATGTATACCAAGTAAGAAATCCACTGGCAAATCTGTGCAGGGAAGACGCAGTACTGCAAACTGCAGAAACTGGGAGATATTCAGGACTAACAGGCAAAACATAGAACATTCTAATGTACAACTAAATATTCCTTTAGAAAATTGACTATTCAAATTTAATTTGATAATCCAACCAACTCAGCACCTTAAGTAGGTAGTTTGTTCAAATAAACCTATGTATACTAAATATATTAATAAAAAAAAGATTTAGCTAGGCAGAGAACAAAAGAACTGTTCACATTTTGTTTAAATTGCCTTTCAAGTGTCATACATTTTCAGATGCTTGCAAGGTGTCATTGCAATCAAAATATGAACAAAATCAGTGACAGACTATCATTTTGGTATTTTCTATGCCATGGAAAAGAGGCTTTTCAACTATTACAGAGAGGCTTTCCTTCACACATGGAAAATATGGTAGCAGAGGTATGTGATAGAACTGAAATTTTTACTTGGACCTTCCACTTTTATAGTTCCCTATACTAGTTCCCTGAACCTCATTGTTTAGGATTTTTTTTCCATACACTCTCCAGTCATGAAGTGCCTTCTTACATCAACCTTTATATATTTATATATAAATAAATATATTTTATATTTAAAATATATATTTTACTCCACTCCCCTCCCCAGCAACTTGATGTCATCCTTTCCCATGTCACAGAAGGCTGTACTTAACCAGTGCTTTATTGTCCACAAATATACAGTAGTAATAACAACACAGCATATCTTTGGCTAATGGAATTTGTGAACTCACAACTATGTGAGAGTTCTAATTCTATTCAGAAACCAAAAGTTCCCACATACACAGTGATGCCAGGTCAGCTGCTGACCACAGAAGTCTTCAAGCAGTACTACCTATTAGCACAGCTCCTTAATGTGTGGGTTAAAAAGAAAGAAGTATATGCACAAAACATCTTTGTACCCAATTTACCAGTTTAACATACTGCAGTCTAAGTCACCCATATGTTTGCATTTTGGGGTCATATTTCAGATGTTTTTGCTGAATGATATTAGAACAACATACCTTATAGAACAGAAAAAATGATCCAAGTGCCACTTGGTTTTACATTCTCTTTATTTTTTTCTTTATAAATGTTTTAAGGGTGGTTAAAGTTACTAGTTATTGGGCAGTAGCATCAGCACACGGTTTTTTAGTTATGCTTACTACGCAGTAGCCTAATACTACTGCACAGCAGCATATTAGCATGTTTTTTGCCTGACACACTACTGCACAGTGTTATTAGGCAACTGCGCATTAAGCATCTTGTTTACATGTGCCCAGCATGTCTCAGATAGCAAAACAACCAACTATCTTCAACAGTTAAAACCTACATCTACAGGTAAAAGCAACAGGTGCAGGGTTGTGAAAGGTTTTTGTTCCTGACTGAAGTTCTCAGACACTTCCTGAAAACCCCACCACCTGTCATGGTCTAGTCTGTGTTGGATTTTTTTCTTTAAGAGATCTGGATTTTATTGGCTTGGATTCAAAGGTTTGATGTGTGATCTATTTTGAACACTGATGAGTATCAGGCTTATCTAAATGCACTCCACTATTAATATCAGACAATTCTTGTCAGGTGTTTCAGGAACTTGATTATGAAAAGGAAGACTAAAAAGTAAAATCCTATTTTATGCAAAGAACAAGTTATTTAAAAGAACTGGTCTTCCATCCTTATGTTGTTCATTCTTAAGCAAAAGTATTCACCTGAACAATTGAATGCACTCCCACGGTCTGCATTCCCTGGCTTTCATCATCTGATGCAATAGCTACAAAACTGAAACCCCGAAAAAGCTGATGTGCATTAGCACTAGGTGGAATACCAGGTGAATCTGAAAACACAAAGATGTCAGCAAGAAAAACTTATTCAAAAAATAATTCAATACAAAAGCAACAAACTAACAAATAATTAGAATGTCTAGGAAGAAAAATTATGGTTTTTATGCTAATTTCCAATATTGGAAGAGATTTTTTCTTCTTCCATAAACTAGTATGGAAAGTGATATCCACATAGTGTTTTGTACCTTAAATATACAAACTTAGCAGTGACAAGGTGCTGTTAATATCACCCTGCAAGCTACATCAATTCCTTTAAAAGCATTGATTCTTATTTCTAGAACATAATTTATGCCTTTTTAAATGGGTTGTAGTATTCCTATTTTTCTAGAAAATACGTGTTATGCTCCAGGATGTGTGTCTTCACAGGTAAACATGCATGGTTTGATAATAATTTAGACTCTAATTAACAAGAATACATATTCATAACAGTCTACCCCTCTCCCTGTATAAAAAAACCCAGAAACTGACCAAACTGCAAAACATTTTGCATACTATGCCTGGCAGACAAAGTCATAGCCATGAATTAAAGAGGACACTACAAAACTGCAAGTACAAAGTTGAAGTTTTCCATTAGACCCCTGATTTCTAAACTAAAATTATAATCTACATATGTGTGGTAAACTATGCTTCCCCGAAGTAGTCTCACTGGGCTAGTTCCCACGAGCGCACACGGTCAGTGATGCCATAAAAGAGTGCACATGTTCATGGTGTTGCTAATTTGCAGTGTGGTGGGTATTTTTTGACACCAGGAGATCCCAGTGCAAAAAAAGAACTGCCACAACCCCCCCTGCCAAAAAACATGGCACAGCATATGGTGTCAGAAAGGGAGCCTGGCTGGCCAGAGCCATGCTCTGGTTGCCAGCCAGGCTCCAAATGCTCAGATTGCTGCTGCAGCAGCTCTGGGCAGTCTGTACATGGTTAAGTAGGGACAATCAAAAAGCCCACAAGCTAAATCTATTCAATTTTTGCAGGTTAGTTTAAGCTGTGAACCAACAAGCAAGTGAACAGACACTCACTTTTGATTCCAGAGATATAGCCATGTATTTGCAGCAGCCCAGACCAGAAGCTGTGGGTGGAGGGGGGCGAGGGAGAGGGCACAGCTAGAGCATGCCTCCCTGCTTGGCTAGAGCAGACAGCTTGGGTCAAGTCTAGCCTACCCACCCTGCTAGAGGGTTTGTGGGGGTGGTGCAAAACATCCTGGGAGTTAACTTGAATCTGGAGGGGAGCTGGGACAGAAGTTCAATAAACCAATTTAACCTAAATCAGTTAAGTCTGATATTACATCCATCCAGGTTTATCTTAAACCTGTTTCAGCCATTCTGAAACCAGTCTACGTGTGCTGAACTTTTGTTGTGTTACAGATTTGAATCAGTTTCTGATCACTTATATGGTTTGTGTAATTTCTGTCCCTGGCCCATATGATAGCTTCTGTGGGTGAAGGTCCAGGTAGTTCTAGGACCAGACTCTACAAGCAGTTATGGTATGCCTGTTTCTACAGCCAATGGCTCACAAGGGAGTGATGTGGCTAGCATTACATTCAGCAGCCTTCAAGTCCCCCAACCAAGTCACCAAATACCCATTTAGAGCTCAGTCAACAGGGAGGGAGAGCCTTTGGAGTCTGGAATGGGGCTCTAATTCATATTTCTAGAGCTGTAATAAGAGGCCTTAATCATTTTGCTACCAGACCCTTTGTCCCTGTAGAATTATTATCAATGACAGGGAAAGAAGACAAGACAGTTCTTCCTTCCTTTAGAATACAGCTGGGAGAAAAACTAGTCAAACATCTAAGATACAATAAAAATGGAGGTTTTGTACACTTATTTGCTCAGAAATTGAATGCGATAGGTTGAGATTATAGGCAATTAAAAATAGCTGAAATATTACTTCCTGAATGGTTAAAATTACCTTTTGGTGTTTTTGCTGTGAATTCAGGATCAAAATAAAATGTATCCTCTGGTCTACCAGTTGCAGGTTTAAAAGGTGGATGAATTTCTCTCCTGTACAATTTCTAAAGAGAAGGTAGGGGTTAGAGTGCCTAGAAAAAGTTTTGTAACTTGCAGTATAAAGCTTCCTCAAAAGAAAAGTACTCACATTCCAGTCTATTGTAGAGAAAAATGAATGTCTCTTAATTTCTTCGACTCCATCTGGACCTGCCCCTGTTATATAAACAAGCTGAGAATTAATCTTCACATCAACTAAACACTAATTTATATCATTTCTTATTTTCACCGCATTTATTTTAGAAGTTTAAAATGTATAAAAATTGTTGAAATCATCAGCAATTTGACACTATTGTCACGATATTGGTACACACAAATGCATTTTACACCCCCCCCCCAAAAAAAAGAAAAGAAACAAACCTAAAGACTTATCTAGTTAAGATTAAAAAGTCACTTAGGTAGTTTAAAGCCTTTCATTAAATACTTTACCTAATCTGTTCGCAGGGTTTCTCTTGAAGAGCATTCGGAGAAGACTCTGAGCCTCAGGGCTTAAAAACTGGGGCATTCCAAGTTTGGCTCTACACAACAAAAAACATTAATAGGATATAGACATTAAGACAGTGGGGGCCAACCTTTTAGACAGGTGTGCCACAAATTAAGCCTTCCTGAGTGCTACTCAGACCTGCTTCCCCTGCTGCTCTGCTTTCTGCTCCCTGCCTGATCTTATCTTCTTTTCTCCCAGACCTGTGCTCCCTGCACAGTCTGCTGTGCTGCCTGCCCTCTCCCCAATCTGCTGTATGCCACATACACAGGCTGCCTGTGGTACTCGTGCCTCCGGTTGGCCACCCCTGCTTTCAGGTAAGAATGAAGTATGTGGTTTCCCCACCCCCACTCCCTACCTAATACTTCACCATATCTATATCAGGCAAGCTAACTTCATTGAAAATTTGGCTTCAGGCACCAGAAACAGAACAAAAGTGCTGTCAGTCATGTAGATATGCAACATCAAAACCTGCCCAGTAGTTCTGCAGTGTAGTATTTCTAGTACATGGCTTGCAACTGAAGCAGTGGCTGAGGTGATGGGAAATTAATCCGGGATGGTGAAAAGGCTTACAACTTGGATTGTTATCAACATTTTACAGCCTACTTTTTAACCAAACAATACCAAATAAGCAATGCTGAAATAAGCAGAGAAGCAGTATTGGCAAGGAGTTTGCTTTAAGAAAAGCACCACAATTTGGGATGCAGATGAAATATCCTTGCAATACAGCTGAGGAACCACTAATCTTAATTATAAGGATGCATCTTTCAGGAGCTGATTAATTTAAGTCACTAAATCTCTCATCACCCTGTCCACTGAAGATGCTGGCAAAAACCTCTTCTTCCTCTACTGACTCTTAAAAAGATCAGTAGAGTGCTTGTGGGAATGCCCTACCATCAAACCCCTGTCGATCACACATCCTTACACATGCATTTTCCACCTAGTAGCCTAATTAAGCCTTTCCTACTCCCCTTCTACTGTCACTTGATGTCAATTCTACTCGTGGCTGAACAAAGTATATACAGTATATCCTCATAAATCTGGTATGCTCGGGACCGAACACTTGTCAGAAATTTGAAAATGCCAGATCTTTGAAACCAGTGCGGTGGCTGGTCATGGAGCAGAACGGGTAGCAGCAGCTGGTTCCGGAGCAGCAGCCATACACAGAGCAGTGGCGGGGGGTGGTGAATGGCAGTGGCAGCCACCATGTGCAAGCTTTCCCCTCCATGTCCAGGAGGGCAGGGGGGAGTGGTGGCTGGTCCCAGAGCATTGGGGGGGGATGCCGAATTTTTGATAATTCCAGATTTTTGGTGTCCAGATTCATGAGGTTATTCTGTAGTAAGAAATTGGAAACTGCTTATTTGTGGCTGCTATAGCACAACTGTGTGCCCTTATTTTAACACAACGGACTAGACAACCAGATGTTGTGTGAGTAGATCAGAAGATAAACACAAACAAACAAAATCCTTTGTTAAAATACAATTATACAAAACAGCTCCTCAAAAAATAGGATGCAACTCAGATGCCAGCAAGAAAGGTTGACTGGTTTGGAAAGTTTTAGATCTATGGCTAAAGCATAAACCTACATGAACTTCCAGAAATGCAATTCAGCAGACAAAAAGAGCAAATCCAGAAGTGATACTTCCTGCTCCATTAAAAGTATTCCTGCAATACTCCTTACTGCAGTAACTAGGACCATCATGGTTTGTTCTCTTTTCTGATGCAGGATTTTGGAAATCCTGGCCATTTCATGTAGCAGAAAGCATGAGAGACTACTATGGCTTAAAAGTCTGTGTTACACAGCTACATGAATGACAGCAATTTGGTTTACTTCTGATGGGTAGGCACAAATCCTGTTCAAAAGCATCTCTCTTCTGGAGAGCAAGATAGATGCATAAAAAAATTCCTCTCATTGCTACAACTTATGATTTATCAAGATGACAAAACACCTCTATTTTAGGTAGGAAGCAGAAAATAAACCAAAACCTCTCTTTATCCTGCTTTTACAAACTAAGGGCATTTATACACATACATTTGTCTGCTCTGATGCACTGGATCTCAAGTGCATCAGAGCAGTCTTGATTAAATCGAGTCTGCCCTGCATGTGAGCTGATGTGCCCGGTGCTGTAGCATACATGGGTATAAACAGCAAAATGTGTGTCAGCGCTAAGAAAGTGGCAGTAGTGCAGTGGTGTTCTTTTGAACTGAAACACCTTTGATGCATTTTAGTTCAAAAGTGCACTGCCACCATTTTCTCAGCACTGACGTGCATTTTGCCACCTATACAAATGCATTCACTGCATGAACCGCAGCACTGGGCACTTTTAAAAGCTGTTAAAAATGCCCAGTGCTGCAGTGCAACCATGTGTGCAAATGCCCTAAGAGTCCACGCAAATAAAAAAGTATTTGTAGGAACAGGGCATTTTGGGGAATGAAAAAGTGAAGTGAAGCACTACAACTCCAATAATGCCCAGTGAAAAATGTATGTTGAATACCTCAGGCTCTGTAACAGTATAAGGTTCTACAAGTATCGTGCAGATGAAATTATAAGAATTTACTAATATAAAGTAAAAGACAGATGTTGCTATCTAACAATTTGTGAGGTGAACCAAAATGCGATTTTGGCAGGATTTTGTGTTTTGCTGAGGTTCTACAGTTTTCATTTGTGTATTCTATTCACAAAAATATAATAATTTATTTATACTTCATTTACAACTACTAAAAAGTTACCATTGACAATTACTTGCAAAACTTATATAATGCAGCTTTTGTTTTTATATCAAACCTTTTATACAGCTATTCCAATAAAATACAATTATACATTTGAAATTAAAATGTAGATGGTGAGAAAGGAATACACAGAGGAGGAGAGAATGTGCTCAAATGAGATGGGGGGGGGGGGGGAAAAAAAAAAAAAAGAAGAGTCAGTTAATTAGAGAAACAAATAGACCATTTCATATGGCAAGAGCACAGAGAAGGTGTTTGTAACTAACCGTGTTGGGGACTGAGAGGCATTCCATGCAAGTAAGTACAGAAAAGGAAGTAAAAGATATGCGGCTTGCAAGCTGAAGGCAGACAAATCCATAGGTCTTAGAAACAAAGAGGAAGATGGAACTAGCTTCCTGAAATGAATAGGGAAGCAGCAGAGTGGTCTAAGGCTGGTCACATAGGTTGTGCTTCTTGTATTTATGAATTAGGCAGCAACAGTCTACACTTGCTTGACAGTTAAAACTGAGAAGCCATAACAACTAGAATGTTGTTATTCAATGTGGAGTTGAGACTGTGGCATAACTTGATACAAATAACCATAGTCACAGATATAAAAGATGAGGGAGGAAAAGGGAAGTTCAAGGCCAAAGTTATGCAGAATGAAAGCAAATAGGAGAGCTGAATCAGCCAGAGAAAGAAAATAGGTAAAAGTGCATTTACTGATGCTCCTCTTGTCTAAGGCACTCGTTTAAAGGAATCTAAAAGAGAAGCCATAATAAAATAGGCTGTCTGTGGACAATTAAAGCCATCTACAGTTACAGCTTGGTTCAACTTAAGTGATTTAAAATTGTACGGACAGATAGCATGACAAAAGAGGTGAAAAACAATTAAAAGGATCAACGATATATAAATGATCCCATAGAGGAGACAGGTGTTAGTCGAAGTGAAATCATGGTTTGATGTGTAGGAATGGAATCATGAGGAAACCAGACACCTGCATAAGGACAGTTCAGGAAGAGGAAGGGTTTCCCCCATCTCCTAGTGACAATTAATTTGAGGAGACTGAGAAGGGAACAGGGAGCCCTCATCAGAAGAAATAAAACTATTGACTATGTAGAAGAGAGCAATTTCCACACTATAACTAAAGCAAAACTCATACCGAAAATAGTCAAGGGTGAGCAAGGTGACTCTCAAGGTTAGAGACGGCTCACAAGGGCCTAGGGAATAAATTAAGGAGGATGCAGAGTTTAACAAGTCGGGGAAAATGCCAGGAGATAGCAACTCAGTTTTTTAGAAAACTGAGTCACCGAAATATATAGGGAGCAAAAAACGGTTTTGAGAAGTCCAATGTAAGAACTAGGAGGACAAAACTGGTGAGATCACAGGGCTGGAGAATATAGTTACAGAAATAAAAGACATACCAGATTAGAAGGATGAAACGATTCTTTGCTCAACACAGGAAAGGAGTAGAAGAAAGGACAAATTAGATAGGTGGGAAAGAATTAATAGCATGGAGTAGGGAGTGAGGATTTACCAGTACCTTTGGAAATGAGGGAAGAGTAGAAATTAGATATTGCAGCCCGGAGGGCATCCCTGTAGAATACCTGATGAGATATATAAATAAGAGTGTACTCACTTGAGAATCATAGTCATGGTTTCTTTTCTGTCTTTCCCTTGGAAAGGTAGAGTACCAGTGAGCATTTCAAACTGTATAGAGTAAAACTTTCATCAATTACATTAAAAGACCTGGACAAAACCTAATTATTGACAAAGCTACTTAGCAGCCTAGCTTTTTAAAGGTCATGCACGTCAACAATTAAGCTTCTGCAAAGCAATTTCTTGTAGCACAGATTTTAATTAACGTGAACATCTGGTAGCCTACTGTCTGTTCTTAAGGCCAAAAGAGTTTCCTTTATTACTCTGTGTTTAGAACCTTTCGATTTTTTTTTTTTTTTTTTTTAAAGAGTTCACCTTCCAGATTATAATTTTCTATATGCCATTTCTACTTAAATACAATGATTCTGAAAGTTTGAGCAAAACCATCTTAGTTCACAAAACAAGGTTATTGCTGTTTTTTTCAAAATCTATACGTTTAAAGGATGGTAAAAGTGAGCTCTATCATGTAAATTTGTTGTTATAAATATATTTAAGTGAAGATATGCATGATTTAAAAGTGGTTAATGTATATGGCTTGTAGGAATGTAACCAACTCTAAGGGCTCACATAAAAAGCTGCACTGTGCATGCATGCAATGTGATATTGCACCAGTTACCTTTACTGTTCTACTCTGAAACTGACCTTGTAAAAATGGCACCTTCATAGGAAATGCGTGTTTCACATATTGCAACATAGTATAGAGATATCTGAGTTGCTTTTGAAAAAGATAGCTTTTATATCTGGAGCCATCTAGATACAGTAGTACATAGCTCTGCCCAGGCTAATTTACCCTTCCTTTGACTTCAGAAGCAACAAAAAATTTACTGTGAAATGTTTTAATAAAATCTCATGGTTGTACATTTAAAAAATCAGGAGATAATAAATGTTAAATGTGAACGGCCATGTTAATATGGATATACTGTATACATATAGTTCTGAAAAAAGAGTGTATACATGAACCAAGTGAACAGTAATGATGACTACATATTCAACCACAACAGTCAGACAAAATGTGCAAGCACAATTGCCCTCAGTTTGTACAACCCATGCCTCATACACAGCTTTTTATAAAGATTATAGTACAAAACAAAAAGTATAAGACGTTGCCAATTTCATATGGTTGCTGAAGCTTAAGTTTTCTCTTTCTTCACTTTTTTGAAAATAATATATTTAACTAATCATTCATTTAAAATCCCCCCTTCCCATTTAATATAATGCGAACACATCTGAACTTAATTTTTCCTCACTTTGATATATTTCATTACACATTTCATAAAGCTGTGGTGAAGACAGCTCAAATCTAAGACTACACTTTAAATATATGTGATCTTAATGGTACAGTATGAAGCTAAAAACAGACACTGGATTTCTCCAGGGACAAAGCCTTTTATTCTGGGATCCTATAGATGTACAAGCCTATTGTCCCACTTCAGTTATCCTTGAAGTATCTGAAATACCACTTTTTCCCCTCAGGACAATTGGAACCAATTCTAGTTTATTGCCATTTCAGATGGCAGTGTAAAAGACTCTCCTGTGCCTGCTTGTTTTAGATGCATCCCAAAGCCAGGGACAATCAGAGCTAGGATAAACACAAAAACTTTTATCCTGTGATATATTATTCAAACTGAACTACATTTGTGACAGTAAGAAGAGAAAGTAAACTGCGTGATGCAACAAATTCTCGTTATTTATTTTCAATCTGCACCACTTGAAAAATCAGTAAGCCTTTTGCTGATTAGTATTATGATACTGTATAAAATGTCTGTATCCTTTAACCCATTACCAAAAAACTACATAGAACTATGAACAGCAACTACTTTGTATATTTTTGGCCTGTTTTAAAAAAAATACTAATAGCAATAGTTGGCTATTTTTAGCATTCCTAAATTCAACCCCAGAGCCAAGTACAGTACTAAGTGAAATTCAGCCATGTTTTTGTTTCTTAATGGCTTCTATTTCTAACAACTCGGTTTACACACAAAATATTTTTTTATTCTTGTAATTACCAGTTCTTGAAACTCAACCTGTAATCTTGAAACTAAGTTTTGTTTCTATTCCATTATGGGTGCTAAAGATTCTGTAATCATATTTTAAGTAATTTTTTGACAATGTGCAAACCAGCAAACTGTTCAATGTCACTTATGCTTACAATGAAAAATGTGACAAATATGTATTCTTTCAGTAGGACATACAAATGAGCATCTAAAAGAATAATAGCAGCATTAGTCTGTGATCAGGTGCCATTTATACGCAATCATTTTTCAGACGGCAACAGCATATTGAACAATTTAAAAGGTATCTGGGCATATTTTCAGACATACTGAGTGCCCTTACCAGATCACAAGGCACATACAGAGACTATACTGTTAAAATTACACAGGTTTTGCAGAAGCATTAAAACAGATCTTCCATTTTAAAAAGTGTTATCTTAGTGTTAAAAAACTACACACAGATCTAAAATATAATTTATTTAGCATTGTTAAAAATGCCAAATCAGTCATTTAAAAAAAATAAATTTGTTGTAAATATTAAAAGTGACACAGCACAATAAAAGCTGCTTTTTGAAGAAATAACCCATGAATGGTTTGAGAAACAACTGAAAGTGTAAACAATTAAGTAAGTTTAAATGATCTTGCTATGTGAAAACAAAATAGCTGTCATTTGTTCCTCTGCCAGTCTGAAACTGAGGCAGAGAAAACATTCAGAAAAGTTTAGTAGTTACATTTTTTAAGATTGAATTAAACTTTAGAATATGAATATGAATTTTATTTTCTGTTTAAAAATAAGTTTTTCTAAATGTTTAATTTTTTCTTACAGTCTCAGTTAACTTTCAAAACCCCCCACCAACATATGAATAATATTCTAATCAAGCAAAGAAAGAAAGGTGTGGAATAGTATCAGTGATGATCTGGTCCATGCTTCTGGCCCCAGCTGTGCAGTATTGCTAATTACCAATACCTTCAAGTGACTGGTTTAGCCCAATGTTTCTCAAACTGAAATATGCATGCTCCTTGGGGTGTGCAAGGAACTTCTAGAAGGCACATGAGGGAAGAATAGGAAAGCAGAAGGGAAAAGAGAAATATAAATGGACAAAACTGAAGGGAAAAAATGACAGATAGCTACAATTTTTCTTAGATTTCTGGAGAGTTTAGTGTGGTTGTAGAGACAATATACCTTTTTTAAAAAACTATCCAGAACTAGGAATCATTGGTATATAATGCAGTGTAACAAACTTAAGAGGGGCGCACAGCCCCAAAAAGTTTGAGAACCAGTGGTTTAGCCAGTCATAACCCACTCCCTTACAGTCCATTTTAATCCCAATTTATTACTATTTGATTTTAACCACGCTTTCCTTAAAGCAGCATAATATTACTACCGTTTACCAGAAACCTACCATTAAAACACCAAAAGACCACCAGTCGGCACTCTGCGTATGGCCTCGTCGATTAACTACTTCTGGGGCCATATATTCTACTGTCCCACAGAAGGAGTAGGCTTTCTTTTCATGATCAATGGACTCTTTGCTTAAGCCAAAATCTGGAAAATATCATAATATAAAAAGTGTGTCTCTCATACTTTAAAAAAGGCAATTTCTGTATTTTCCGAGACTTAAGAATATAAAACAAACTGCAAATTTCTTCATGTTGTGAAGGATCCATATAAATTGCCTTTATTTTTTATTTTAATATTTACATATTCATGTATTATTTAAATATCATCATCTCAGATATTCCAAGTTAAATAACACCATTTGCTTTCCTGGTATTTAATTACTTTCAACAGAAAATAAAATATGGGTTTTATTCTTCATTTTAAAAAGCCAAATCCAGCCAGTTGCTCTGAATTAAGAACTCTTGATAAAATGGAGCTTAAAATACAGGAATTTATCCGTACTCACCTGTCAATTTGATGTGTCCTTCTTCATCAAGCAGTATGCTAAAAAAAAGGGAAATGCTGTTTTGAAAACTCTTATAACCTTGTTTTGGTTTTTTTTTTTTTAAATGTACTGGTCAAATAAACCTAAAGTAAGCATACAGCTCTGAAGAGTAACATCAGCAGTTGAAGAGATGCATTAATGAAAACATGGAAAAAACTGTAAGAGGAAAGCTTAGGATTTAATTTTTTAAAATACTGGTCTTAAGACATGAATTAACATGAATTTGATTTGTGATTCTTTTATGCTTGTGCTTAGGCAAGGCAGTGTGCAGAATCAGAACCAAGGGAACTTTCATTTCTCAAACTTTTTATACAAAATCATACCTACATAAAAAAACAAAACAAAGTTCCTGGCTGGATTCTCCAGCTCCCCAACCTTCCCCCCAGCTCTTCCCGGGGAGTGCGAGCCCCCAGTTGATGCAGGATGACAGCAGGCTGCCGCTGCCAGCTGAGCGCCAAGAAGACTGGTGCTGGCAATGGCCGCAGCCATCAGCGGCAGTCTGCTGTCACCCTGCACACAAATCTGGGGCCCGTGCCTCCCATAAGAGCTATGCCAGTCTCCCTCCCAGAGGCATGGGCTGCTGGATCTGCATGTGGGATGACAGCATGCTGCCACTGATGGCTTGGGCCAGCATCAGCATCCGAGCCTATCTGGCGCAGCCTGCGCTGAGAAGAACCCAGTGCTGGCGCTGGCCCCAGCCTGCTGTCATCCTGCATGCAGATCTGGGGGCCCGCACCCCTGGGGAGAGTCTGGCACATCCCCGCAGCCCTCCCAGGGAACATCAGCATGCTGTCATCCCATGCGCAGATCTGGGAGCGTGTGTCCCCTGGAGTCTGGCACAGCTCCACAGCCCTCCCAAGGGGCGTGGGCCCCCAGATCTGTGCACAGGGCCAGCCAGCAGCATGCTGTCATCCCATGCGCAGATCTGGGAGCGTGTGTCCCCTGGAGTCTGGCACAGCTCCACAGCCCTCCCAAGGGGCGTGGGCCCCCAGATCTGTGCACAGGGTGACAGCAGGCTGCCACTGCCAGCCGGGGCCAGAGCCCGCACCGA